>NC_092086.1:23774910-23841193 GCF_045679555.1 Salvelinus alpinus
CTCTCCCTCTCTCTCCCTCTCCATCTCCCTCTCTCATGTTCTTATTTTTCTCTCTCTCCCTCTCCCTCTCCCTCTCCCTCTCCCTCTCCCTCTCCCTCCCTCTCTCTCCCTCCCTCCCTCTCTCTCCCTCCCTCTCTCTCTCTCTCCCTCTCTCTCTCTCTCTCTCTCTCTCTCTCTCTCTCTCTCTCTCTCTCTCTCTCTCTCTCTCTCTCTCTCTCTCTCTCTCTCTCTCTCTCTCTCTCTCCCTCCCTCTCTCTCCCTCTCTCTCTCCCTCCCTATCTCTCCCTCCCTCTCTCTCTCCATCTCCCTCTCTCATGTTCTTATTTTTCTCTCTATCTCTCTCCCTCTCTCTCTCCCTCTCTCTCTCTCTCTCTCTCTCTCTCTCTCTCTCTCTCTCTCTCTCTCTCTCTCTCTCTCTCTCTCTCTCTCTCTCTCTCTCTCTCTCTCTCTCTCTCTCTCCCTCCCTCTCTCTCTCTCTCTCCCTCTCTCTCTCTCTCCCTCCCTCTCTCTCTCTCTCTCTCTCTCCCGCTCCCTCTCTCATGTTCTTATTTTTCTATCTCTCTCTCCTCTCACTATTCCCTCTTTAATTTCTAAACTCTGACAGGGGAAAAGGTGCTGTGGCAACAACTCTAAAACAACATCAGCTGTTAACAAGGGTGGAGGAGAGGAAGAGAGAGAGAGAGAGAGAGTAAGGAAACATTGAGAAAGCAGGATGAAGTAAGGGTGAGGCCCTGAGCATAAAGACATTAAGATTCTGTTTCATTAAAAGTCAGTTTTGGTAGCTGCTGAAACACCATCAGAGTCCATTAGTGGAGCCCACATAGTAGCATGATTAGGCTTTAGCTCAGAGGGCTAACACAGGATTGTGGCTCTCAGGAGGTCTGGGTTCAAACTACAGTCAGCCACATGTGCATAAAACCTCTATGTTAGGTGGTAGAGCAGAAGACCTGCCATAGCTCCCTGATCTAATGCCTAGACTTTAGTTCAAAGGGCAAATACACCACTTTGGATGTCAGGGAACCGGTTTTGAACCCCAGTCAGCCACATGCACACAATCATCTCCATGAACATTGAAATTCCTCTCTGGAGCGGTCCCCTATGTGGCAGAGCAGAATCAGTTGTCTCCTGGCAGACTTGGGAGGCCTGTTACTGGAATTCCTCTCTGGAGCGGTCCCCTATGTGGCAGAGCAGAATCAGTTGTCTCCTGGCAGACTTGGGAGGCCTGTTACTGGGCATGTTAATCCTTAAGTCCTGGTTGTCTAAACAAACACACAGGCTGTTCATCTCACTCATTATGCCTCTCATTTGGCCCTCTGGGTGTCCCCTTTGGTTCCACTGGCCTGTGATATATGTGTGTGAGAGTGAGTGAGTCAGCTGAAGGAGGAATGACACCACACACCACAGGACTGGATGGATAGAGGACTGACACCACAGGACTGGATGGATAGAGGACTGACACCACAGGACTGGATGGATAGAGGACTGACACCACAGGACTGGATGGATAGAGGACTGACACCACACACCACATGACTGGATGGATAGAGGACTGACACCACAGGACTGGATGGATAGAGGACTGACACCACACACCACAGGACTGGATGGATAGAGGACTGACACCACACACCACAGGACTGGATGGATAGAGGACTGACACCACAGGACTGGATGGATAGAGGACTGACACCACAGGACTGGATGGATAGAGGACTGACACCACAGGACTGGATGGATAGAGGACTGACACCGCATGACTGGATGGATAGACTGACTGACACCACAGGACTGGATGGATAGACTGACTGACACCACAGGACTGGATGGATAGACTGACTGACACCACAGGACTGGATGGATAGACTGACTGACACCACAGGACTGGATGGATAGAAGACTGACACCACAGGACTGGATGGATAGACTGACTGACACCACAGGACTGGATGGATAGAAGACTGACATGCCATTTACACACGTAGAGGGACTGGATTCTGGAAAGAGGAGCTGCGTCACAATAATAACCAATTTTTCCTGAAGTGCACACTTGTTCACTACCCACCACAAATGTGAAGGCATTGGATTGGTGGAGGGCTTATTGCTGTTTAGCTGATGGTTGCAAGGCAGATGGCAAGGCAGATGGCAAGGCAGATGGCAATGCAGGGTTCAGACTGCATTCAACAACATCCTAAATGCTTCATAATCTATGAGGGGTCAGATTTCGTTTTTAAGTGACATCCCCATTTTGTACTGAATTGGCCCTTTTCCGAGACACAGGGTCTAAGCATAGTCCTGGACAAAAACACATGCTGAATCAAGATGACTTTTAGTCCAGGACTATGCTTACAGGCCCATTCAGTTAGACAGGAAGCTCACTTAAAAAACCACATCTGTAAAATGAATTACAGGGGGAAGATAAAGTATGTGAACCCTTTGGAAATACCTGGATTTCTGCATAAATTGGTCATAAAATTTGATCTGAACTTCATCTAGGTCAGAACAATAGACAAACACAGTCTGCTTGAACTAATAACACACAAACAATTATAGTTTTTCATGTCTTTATTGAACACACCATGTAAACATTCACAGTGCAGGTTGGAAAAAGTATGTGAACCCTTGGATTTATAACTGGTTGACCCTCCTTTGGCAGCAATAACCTTAACCAAATGTTTTCTGTAGTTGTGGATCAGACCTGCACAACGGTCAGGAGGAAGCTTGGACCATTCATCTTTACAAAACTGTTTCAGTTCAGCAATATTTTTGGGATGTCTGGTGTAAACTGCTCGAGGTCATGCCACAGCAGCTCAATCGGGTTGAGGTCAGGCCTCTGACTGGGCCACTCCAGAAGGCGTATTTTCTTCTGTTCAAGCCATTCTGTTGTTGATTTATTTCTGTGTTTTGGGTCATTGTCCTGTTGCATCACCCAACTTCTGTTGAGCTTTCTGCGCTGTGCTCTTGCAGTCATCTTTGCAGGACGGCCACTCCTAGGGAGAGTAGCAACAGTGCTGATATTTCTCAATTTATAGACAATTTGTCCTACCGTGGACAGACTTTTAGAGATACTTTTGTAACCCTTTCCAGCTTCATGCAAGTCAACAATTCTTAATCTTAAGACTTCTGAGATCTCTTTTGTTCGAGGCATGGTTCACATCAGGCAATGCTTCTTGTGAATAGCAAACTCACATTTTGTGAGTGTTTTTTATAGGGCAGGGCAGCTCTAACCAACATCTCCAATCTCGTCTCATTGATTGGACTCCAGGTTAGCTGACTCCTGACTCCAATTAGCTTTTGGAGAAGTCATTAGTTTAGGGGTTCACATACTTTTCCAACCTACACTGTCAAAGTTAAAATTATGTATTCAATATAGACAAGAAAATTACAATAATTTGTGTGTTATTAGTTTAAGCAGACTGTGTTTGTCAATTGTTGTGACTTAGTTGAAGATCAGATGAAATTTGATGTAAAATGTATGCAGAAATGCAGGTAATTCCAAAGGGTTCACATACTTTCTCTTGCCATTGTACAGTACCAAACATAAAACAAGACTAGGGCTGAGCTTCAAGGTAAAGTGTCTACTAGCTGTGAGTGTATGAACTTGATTCCCAATCTGGTTCTGCTTAGACCAGCCAGTACTTAACTTAATTTCATCATTAAACCTCAGTTTGTGCTTAACCTATTTTAAAGCTGAGTGGGTCATTATACATATACTCATATCATGGTGCCTATAGGCTCAGATTCCAAAGCCAATTCAAACGCAGCTTATTTTTCCTTTTGATTAGACCCAAATGCTGTCATTTGAGCCTTGCCGGGGACATATTAGATTAGTTGTATTGAAGAAGGGGAGCGGGCATTTAGCGTTTTTCTTAAATTAGTCACAGGGGAATGATTTGATTCCCAAGAGAGCTGATACTGTTCACATTTCACATACAAACTTTTCTCTATCTATCTCTCTCTCTCTCTCTCTCTCTCTCTCTCTCTCTCTCTCTCTCTTTTTGTGTATTTTTTTCTCCTTATCCTCCTCCCTCTCTTTCTCTCTCCCCCTTTCTCTCTCTCTCTTTTTGTGTCTTTCTTTCTCCCTCTCTCTCTCTCTCTCCCTCCCTCTCTCCCTCCTCTCTCTTTCTCTCTCTTCTCTCTCTCTCTTTCTCTCTCTCTCTCCCCCCCCCCTCTCTCTGTCTACATCCCCTTTCTCTCTCTTTTAGCCATGTGTATCATACAGTATCTGCCTATGAGCATGACTGGGCGATATTGCCCTCTCCGTCCCCTAAGCCACATAAATACAAGGGCCTTGTTTCGGCAAGGGGCCCAGGTAGAGCCATGCGCCCAGGTACAGTCATGGGTACTGTCCCATTGGATATAGGGAACCAAAGAGGGAAGAGTGGAGTGGAGAGGGGGGCCTGTATGTATCCTGGACACAGAGAGGGAAGTGTCTGGGGAGACAGGGACTCTGAAGGAGGGGCACAAAGGGACCATTGCTTTGGCTGGGTCACAGCAGGCCTTCACTTGGGAAAAGTTCTTTAGGAAGGGGAAATCTCAATTCATCCTACTATCTCAATATTCCAAGAAAAACAAATTCCTAAACAGATTGCAATTACAATTTTCCCATCTGGTCCCAAGTTTTGGAATCACATATGATTCCCAAATTGTGTAATCGTCATAACTCTCTGGATAAGCTCTGTCATGTTATCTCTATGGATATCTGAGCCAAGACATGCTGTACACTGACACACACAGATTCCCATGACGGCCCAGGTCCGGTCCAGAAGCACTACAAATATACCATTGTTCCCTTAACAGCTGACCCACTGCATCTAGACTCTGCATGGGAAAGTCTGAGCTCCCCCGATATACTGCACGCGCACACACGCACGCACACGCACGCACATGCACACACACACACACACAACTGTGCTGCACTGTTCCAACCACACCCTCCCTCTATCTCACTCTCTCTCTCCCTCTCTCCCTCCCTCCCTCCCTCTATCCCTCCCTCTCTCCCTATCTCCCTCCCTAAATCGCTCGCTATCTCTCTCTCCCTCTCTCTCTCCCTCTCTCCCTCTCTCTCTCCATCTCTCTCTCTTTCTCTCCCTCTCTCTGGGCCTTGTTTGGATGGCCCTTACATACACTGTTTTGATTGTTATCACATGTCATGAAGGGGCCGATTGTTTCCAGTATTGTGATTGCCATCGCTGCTTCCCACTTCATCCAGCCGCCAGGCCCTTTGACCGGGATGGCACATTACTGTACCCAATGTACCGGTGGTAGAGCCCATGCCATGCTGTACCACCTATACTCCTAGACTGATCCCAGACCTGTTTGATCACCCTACCCCCTACCTTCCATCCATCCAACCCAAGCCACCCACCCACCCACCCACCCACCCACCCACCCACCCACCCACCCACCCACCCACCCACCCACCCACCCACCCACAACTTCCACCCACCCACCCACCCACCCACCCACAACTTCCACCCACCCACCCACCCACCCACCCACCCACCCACCCACAACTTCCACCCTCCCCACCCCCACCTTCCACCATCCCCACCCCCCACCTTCCCCTTCCACCCTCCCCACCCCCTTTCCACCATCCCCACTCTCCACCTTCCACCTTCCACCCTCCCCTGCACTCCCTGGAACCACTGCCTCGCGGCCCGTCCTCATACATCCAGCCGGAGCGCTCTCTGGCCAGGGGAGAGCCGGCGAGCTGAAGGCCCTCTTTGTGCTTCTGCTCCCTGGGAGATATTAACCCCCCGTCTCCTCGCCTCCACGACCACACAAAGGAAGCACTTACTAAACGCTAAAGCCTTAACAAACAAGGCCTTTCAGATGAACCCAGCTCCATGCGGTGCAGAGGGAGGGGGTAGAGGGGAGCTGAGGAGAGAGAGGGGTAAAAAGCGGCCATTTACTTGTATTTGCAGATTACAGGGGAAGGTGGGGTTGGCGGGCGGCTGATTCTGTGGTGGGGCAGTGGGGCTTCGTGTTCGAGGTGGTTGGATGTGTTCTGGTGGTTGGAATAGGAATAGGGAACTCACACAAACAGGCACGCAAGCAGAAAGACGCACACATACCTGTGCACTTACACACAAAAACACACACACGCACACACGCACACACAGCAACAGGTCCAAGTCGTGCCATGAGTGAAAGTGCATGAAAGTAGTATGGAGCCCTGAGAGTGTCTGTTTTTCCTGAGGTAAAGTTGATCTAAGCAGGAATGGCGTTTTTTTTCTCACATGTGCAAGCATGCACGCGCACCCACTCCCTCTCCCTCTCCCTCTCCCTCTCCCAAACACTATTTTACACACACACTTGAATGGAAGGCCATGGCTGCCTCCCAGGTTTCACATAAACCCCCTGGGATATTTTATCCTCTAAGAAACGTGGTCATAATATCATGGGGAAATGACTTTATGGTTACTTTGTCCACAAGCTCTTTGGCCGGTGCTGCGCTGCCGTTCACTCCCAAGATGTGAGAGCAAGAGAGAGAAAGAGAGAAAGACAGAAAGGGAGAGAGACAGGGAAGAGGGAGCGAGCGAAAGGGAAGGTAGGGAACAAGAGAGAGAAAGAGAGAAAGACAGAAAGGGAGAGAGACAGAGAAGAGGGAGCGAGCGAAAGGGAAGGTAGGGAACAAGAGAGAGAGAGAGAGAGAAGGGTTGTGTGGAGCAGATTAGAAATAGAGAAAGAACGAGATGTAATTTGTTCATTCAGCCCTTCCCCTTATCTAGTACAGTCCTTCCCCTTATCTAGTACAACCCATCCCCTTATCTAGTACACTCCTTCCCTTTATCTAGTACAGTCCATCCCCTTATCTAGTACAGCCCTTCCCCTTATCTAGTACAACCCATCCCCTTATCTAGTACAGCCCTTCCCCTTATCTAGTACAACCCTTCCCCTTATCTAGTACAACCCATCCCCTTATCTAGTACAACCCATCCCCTTATCTAGTACAACCCATCCCCTTATCTAGTACAGCCCATCCCCTTATCTAGTATAGCCCTTCCCCTTATCTAGTACAACCCATCCCCTTATCTAGTACAACCCATCCCCTTATCTAGTACAACCCATCCCCTTATCTAGTACAGCCCATCCCCTTATCTAGTATAGCCCTTCCCCTTATCTAGTAGAACCCATCTCCTTATCTAGTACAACCCATCCCCTTATCTAGTACAGCCCTTCCCCTTATCTAGTACAACCCTTCCCCTTATCTAGTACAACCCATCCCCTTATCTAGTACAGCCCATCCCCTTATCTAGTATAGCCCTTCCCCTTATCTAGTACAACCCATCCCCTTATCTAGTACAACCCATCCCCTTATCTAGTACAGCCCTTCCCCTTATCTAGTACAACCCTTCCCCTTATCTAGTACAACCCATCCCCTTATCTAGTACAACCCATCTCCTTATCTAGTGCAGCCCATCCCCTTATCTAGTACAGCCCATCCCCTTATCTAGTACAACCCATCCCCTTATCCAGTACAACCCATCCCCTTATCTAGTACAACCCTTCCCCTTATCTAGTACACTCCTTCCCTTTATCTAGTACAGTCCATCCCCTTATCTAGTACAGCCCTTCCCCTTATCTAGTACAACCCATCCTCTTATCTAGTACAACCCATCCCCTTATCTAGTACAGCCCTTCCCCTTATCTAGTACAACCCATCCCCTTATCTAGTACAACCCTTCCCCTTATCCAGTACAACCCATCCCCTTATCTAGTACAACCCATCCTCTTATCTAGTACAACCCTTCCCCTTATCTAGTACAGCCCTTCCCCTTATCTAGTACAACCCATCCCCTTATCTAGTACAACCCATCCCCTTATCTAGTAGAACCCATCCCCTTATCTAGTACAGTCCTTCCCCTTATCTAGTACAACCCATCCCCTTATCTAGTACAGTCCATCCCTTTATCTAGTACAGTCCATCCCCTTATCTAGTACAGTCCTTCCCCTTATCTAGTACAACCCATCCCCTTATCTAGTACAGTCCATCCCTTTATCTAGTACAGTCCATCCCCTTATCTAGTACAACCCATCCCCTTATATAGTTATCAGATGTTGTCAAACACATGACCATTCTCTTCCTCAATAACATGCAGTGAATTCGTACAAGATGAAAAGCTTAAATGCGTACAACATCCTGGCATTTAAAGCACGCTATATTTTGGAAATGTCACATACTTTAAATTGTTATTTTTCCGCATTCCCAAGCAGAGTACTATTTAGAACACAAGAACAGGTATCGGGACAGGCCCAGAGAGAACTCCACCGTCCACTACAGGCTCTCTCTCCCAGCTGCTGAAAATCCCTGTCCAGTGACTAGTTTGTGTTTTAAGTTTTATTTAATCGTACAAAAGAAGAAAGACAAAGCAATGCAGATAAAAACAATGTTAGAAAAAAAATGTACAGGTGAGGTTGCAAATCCAAGAGGGCTTATATAAAACAATATGTTTACAATATAGTCTGTTCAATGAATTAAACAAAGCATACTAATTACAATAGAACATGATAGATTCAGCGTGTTTGTTTTTGGATGTGTGCATGTGAAGGTGTGTGCGTGTGTGTGTGTGCGTGTGTGTGTGTGAGGGTGTAAGTGTTATGCTAGTAGTCATAGCAACGTGCCTGTTTCAACACCCCCTAGTGAGTCAATCTAAGTAACATCAAAATCCGTCAGTTTAAGCTAGAGATATCTGTTTTTTTTTGCGTGGGCTGCGTCTCAATCCACCACATTCGCCTATGTCGCCATTCCACAGTGCTGTTTGCCAACCTGGTCTCAGAGCATTTCGTATTATTTTATATATAAATCCGCAACACTCCATTTAGTATGATATGTTACGTTTTGTATGGTATGTATTAATTTGTGGATGTTACCCCATTTCGTATGATATGTTACGAATTACAATTATTATTCAATGTTCCAAATTTGCAAAACGTACAATATGTTACAAATTCTAGCTAGGTGGCTAACGTTAGCTAGCTGGCTAACATTAGCTAGGCTAGAGGGTAGGAGTTAGGGTTAGGGTGAAGGTTAGGGTTAAGTTTAGGAGTTAGGTTAAAATGTTAAGGTTAGGGGAAGGGAAGGGTTATCTAAAAGGCTTCAGGTTAGTGTTAGGGGAAGTGTTAGGTAAGATGCTAAGTAGTTGTAAATTAGCTAAAAAGTAGTAAGTAGTTGAAAAGTTACTACTTAGCTAAAATGCTGAAGCTGTCCGTGATGAGATTCGAACTCTCGACCTTTGGGTTGCTAAAAGTTTGCGTTATTCGCCCACACACACCCTGACCATTTAGTTTGTGCTTTAAGTAACCATCTGTCTTATGTAACCATCCCAAATGTAACATATCATACGTTAACTATGTTACATCTATTCTATGAGACCAGGCTAGTTTGTCAGACCAGTAGACGTCCCCCAAAAATTTATTTTTTCCAATTATGAATGTGTTATTCAATGGGTTTCTATAGTATTCAATGGGTTTCTATAGTATTCAATGGGTTTCTATAGTATTCAATGGGTTTCTATAGTATTCAATGGGTTTCTATAGTATTCAATGGGTTTCTATAGTATTCAATGGGTTTCTATAGTATTCAATGGGTTTCTATAGTATTCAATGGGTTTCTATAGTATTCAATGGGTTTCTATAGTATTCAATGTGTTTTTTATTCAGTGTGTTTCTAGTAAAGGCCAAATTCTAAATCAAATAGCTGAATGATCCATGATATGACCTTCTTAAAACAATTCCATGTGTCATCTTAGAACCCCTCTGGGGAGGAGAGACACATCACTACTGCAGAGAAGAACCTAGTCCTCCAGTTCCCCTGTACGGCATCCATGTTAGGAGTTAGGAATGATTCAGCAGTGGGATGGGTCGTTGACCTCTGTTTCTGTTTAAGATTAAATTAAATAGTTGACAACTTGTTGGTTCCCCTCCAAAGCAAAATATCAGCCAACTAGCTTCCACATACAGTACAGCTATAAAGCCCTATATAAACAGAGTACAGTGAACACTCTGTGGTTTACAGATATTTCTCTACAGTACAGTGGTGATAACCATTGTTTAAAGAGCAGATTATGGCCCATTGTCAGGTCACTCCAGCTATACTGGGACGCCCTGGTGGCATGCATTACGTGCCTCTGGCTCTGAACCCATTTCAAACACATCATTGTGTGTTTGTGTGAGTGTGTGTATATGTCTGCGTGTGCGCGTGTGTGTGTGTGAGCGAGTGTATGTGTGTATGTGTGTGTGTGTGTGTGTGTGTGTGTGTGTGTGTGTGTGTGTGTGTGTGTGTGTGTGTGTGTGTGTGTGTGTGTGCATGTGTGTGTGCAGCAGGAGACTGTTCGAAGTATTAGTCACAGTGGTGCAGCCTAAAGGTAAAAGGTCATTCTAGCGCTGGCATCTGTTTTATACCTAACACAGTGAGTCATTCTGTGTGCGTGTGTGTGCGTGCGTGTGTGTGTGTGTGTGTGTGTGTGTGTGTGTGTGTGTGTGTGTGTGTGTGTGTGTGTGTGTGTGTGTGTGTGTGTGTGTGTGTGTGTGTGTGTGTGTGTGTGTGTGTGTGCAGTTGATTGGTCAATGGGTGAGTCTCTAGCAGGGTTGGGTAGGTTACTTTCTAAATGTAATCCGTTACAGTTGCTAATTACCTGTGTAATCAGTAACGTAACTTTTGGATTACCCAAACTCAGTAATGTAGTCTTATTACATGCAGTTACTTTTAGATTACTTTCCCCTTAAGAGGCATTAGAAGAAGACAAAAAGGTATGTTACCAATTGAACATATATTGCTAAATCAATGTTAACGTTCAGTTGGATGTTCAATTTTACTTTATGGGTTGGTTATGTAGGCCTCTTCTAACTAACCCATCGCTTTCTACTACATATAATAATATGATTCAATTATATCTTTACATTAAAAACAAGTCTATCAGAATTCCTGTCATTCCAATAAATGTTATACCCCTTGATCTTCAACAATAGGACTTGGAAATATGGAAGTATAGATTAGCCAAATTGTTTTACCTGAGCATTACCCCACAACGAAGGACTTATTAGCCAGCCCTACTCTGTTGTTTATGATTTTGTTGTCACGGAGGACTGATTGGGCTCATTGATTCGAGTTGAAAAATGAATTCTGCGCTCATGGAATGGCATGCTCATGAGGCATTTAAAAGTTATATTCTTCAAGAATCAATGGACAAGTCAAAAAATTGATGTAGCAACTACAGATATCCCCTTTAAGTCATTAAAAAGTTTGTGAGTTTGAGCATGTGTCCAATAGGCATATGGATTTTTTTTTTTATCAGCATGAATTAGATTGAGCAATTAACGCCCCACTTTTATTCCATAGGCTGGGATCCGCACTATGCAGTTGTGGCAAGAGCGCGTTTTTCACTGGCTGTCAACTGGTTTCAATTGATAGGCAGCTTAAACCTCTTGAATTCAACCATTATTGGGTTCAAATACACATTTAGATTTGGGAACCGCCATCCTCAACAACCACAATCCGTAAGGCGCAAACAGCTAAATGAGAGGGAAGCAGTGTGATTCACATCAATGTGATATGTAGATATCAATAATAAGTGATATCCGTATCGTCATAAACTACACCACTGTTGTCATCCTTACCTCCAAGCGTTTATTCAAGTTGGATAATGTTTGGATGCCGACAGCAGTCGCACCATTGGAAGACATAGCTTGGACTGTAGGCTACAAAAGCCTATTCCTGCTCTTTTCCCACGATCCATCAAGCACATTTGGTGATTCATCGTAGTGGTCTCTGACTTGTGGTGAGACTCGCTCAGGTGGAACAAACTTAAACTTGTGCCTTTTTTCAATGCTAATTTGAGTGTCATTGAGAAAACAGTGTCAACAATTCATCATCCTTTCTGAATTTAAAAGTAAACCTTGAGGTAATCATCTAGATATTGAAAAGTATCTGATTACAATATTTTTGCTGGTAATGTAACGGATTACAGTTACCGTTTTTTGTAATCCCTTACAGGTATCGGATTACATGTAATCCGCTACTCCCCAACCCTGGTCTCTACTGAAAGGCTGTCTGTTCTCTAAAGGTATGCCATCACTTCTCCTCCTGTCAAGGATATGACCGGGAGCCATTGACTTTGGCATATAATGAATTATTAAGGCTGACTGACAGACTGACTGGACAAATAGTGTAGATGTACACAAAAGCATGACTCCATATAAATAAGCTACACAAGCATCTACTTTAATACCCAGAGCGTAAGGAAGTAGTCCAAAACACACACACATCACAACACCCACACAGAATGATGGAGACACCGGCACAGGGACAAACACACTGATGTTAGGAACTGATTGAGACACCGGCACGTGGACAAACACACTGATGTTAGGAACTGATTGAGACACTGGCACAGGGACAAACACACTGATGTTAGGAACTGATGGAGACACCGGCACAGGGACAAACACACTGATGTTAGGAACTGATTGAGACACTGGCACAGGGACAAACACACTGATGTTAGGAACTGATTGAGATACTGGCACAGGGACAAACACACTGATGTTAGGAACTGATTGAGACACTGGCACAGGGACAAACACACTGATGTTAGGAACTGATTGAGATACTGGCACAGGGACAAACGCACTGATGTTAGGAACTGATTGAGACACTGGCACAGGGACAAACACACTGATGTTAGGAACTGATTGAGACACTGGCACAGGGACAAACACACTGATGTTAGGAACTGATTGAGACACTGGCACAGGGACAAACACACTGATGTTAGGTACTGAGGTTCTATAATGATGACAACTACAGGGGGATACCTTTCCAAAGCAATATGTAAGCCGTGTTCTTCATCAACTAGCCTTTAAGAATTATTAATTCCATTTCGCCTAGGGTTGCAGAATTCCAGATTTATTTCCCAGTTCCCCAGTATTTTCAGAAATCCAGGTTGGAGGATTCCCTTCCCTGCTTATTTGCTCCCGATTCCAGAAATCCTTCAACCGAAAAACCCAGAGACTTTGGGGGAAGTTTCCAGGGACCATAGTTATAAAGAGGAACCTACAATAACTATTTCCCTGTCCCCCTGTCTCCTCCAGCCACACCCACACCCGTCCCGCGTACACTCACACTTACACACACACACACACACACACACACACACACACACACACACACACACACACACACACACACACACACACACACACACACACACACACACACACACACACACACACACACACACACACACACACACACACAGTTTCACTCTCTCTACCCTGTACTGTATTGTACTGTGTACGGCGACCTCATTCCCTGAGACAACATGAGACCCAGAACAGACCAGGACCAGGTCCAAGTCTCGGGGGAATCACCTTCCCACATCGTACGTTTGTTTTCTGCCAATGAATGAGCCTTTGTCTGCGGAGAGGAATGAGATCCATATCTTCCATTTGGCATTGCTCATGTCGTCACTAATCAGAAGCAGATGAACTGACAGGCTTGTGTGGAGCTGGAGCTCAGATGGGGATTTACACTAGAGCTGTGGCTCAGGAACATAGTTTATGTAGAGAGAGAGAGAGAGAGAGAGAGAGAGAGAGAGAGAGAGAGAGAGAGAGAGAGAGAGAGAGAGAGAGAGAGGAGGAGAGAGAGGAAAAAGAGAAGGAGAGAGAGTTTATGTAGAGATCAGAACATGATGTTGAACATGCATTCAACTCTAAAGACGACAGTTAAACTTGAGTGAATCATAAGGTTCTATACCCACAGATGTGGGGATGATGACTTGGAGTCTGATATATGAAGATATGTGAAGAAATGAATTATTAATGTGTGCATTGTGAAAATGTAGATTCTCAAAATGTAATAATGTGACAAATAAGAAAACATGTACTGTTTTTACAGTTTGTGTTGGTGTGAGTGTGCATGCGTCCGTGTACACATTTGCACCTGCGTCTGTGTGTGTGGGTTTGTGCACATGCATGTGGGCCTATGTGTCTGTGTGCGTGGATGCAGTTGAAGTCGGAAGTTTACGTACACTTAGGATGGAGTCATTAAAGCTCGATTTTCAACCACTCCACAAATTTCTTGTTAACAAACTATAGTTTTGGTAAGTCGGTTAGGGCATCTACTTTGTGCATGACACAAGTAATTTGTCCAGAATTGTTTACAGACAGATTATTTCACTTACCATTCACTGTATCACAATTCCAGTGGGTCAGAAATGTACATACACTAAGTTGACTGTGCCTTTAAACAGCTTGGAAAATTCCCGAAAATTATGTCAGGCTAATTGACATAATTTGAGTCCATTGGAGGTATACCTGTGGATGTGTTTCAAGGCCTACCTTCAAACTCAGTGCCTCTTTGCTTGACATCATGGGAAAATCAAAAGAAATCAGCCCCAAAAATTGTCAACCTCCACCTCTGGTTCATCCTTGGGAGCAATTTCCAAATGCCTGAAGGTACCACGTTCATTTGTACAAACAATAGTACGCAAGTGTAAACACCATGGGACCACGCAGTTGTCATACCGCTCAGGAAGGAGACGCGTTCTGTCTCCTAGAGATGAACGTACTTTGGTGTGAAAAGTGCAAATCAATCCCAGAACTACAGCAAAGGATCTTGTGCTGGAGGAAACAGGTACAAAAGTATCTATATCCACAGTAAAACGAGTCTTATATCGACATAACCTGAAAGACCGCTCAGCAAGGAAGAAGCCACTGCTCCAAAACTGCCATAAAAAAGCCAGACTACGGTTTGCAACTGCACATGGGGACAAAGATCGTTCTTTTTGGAGAAATGTCCTCTGGTCTGATGAAACAAAAATATGACTGTTTGGCCATAATGACCATCGTTATGTTTGGAGGAAAAAGGGGGACGCTTGCAAGGCGAAGAACACCATCCCAACCGTGAAGTACAGGGGTGGCAGCATCCTGTTGTGGGGTGCTTTGCTGCAGGAGGGTCTGGTGCACTTCACAAAATAGATGGCATCATGAGGGAGGAAATTAAAGTAAATGTTAGGAATTGTGAAAAACTGAGTTTAAATGTATTTGGCCAAGGTGTATGTAAACTTCCGACTTCAACTGTATATGTGTTCTCGGGGCGTGTGTATCTCCAGTACTGATAGGGGCCCCTGAGAGAGAGGGTTAGGCCTCTGGCACCTGGATCCACACAGGGATGTTCTCTCACATTGGGGGATCTGGTGTCATCCAACACAAACAGACACAGCTGAGCTGCAGCACTGACAGACTAGAAGCATTACATCAATGCAACTGAATCCTCGGCAGGTTTCCATTGACCCAGGTGTATTAGACAAAAGGAGTGTAATGGAACGGCAAACACAGGAGACATTTTCTAAAGATCGACAACTTTTTTATCCGTTCAACAGTAGTGGATTTTTCTTTTTTTCAAACATTCTTTATTGCGACAAATGATGATGGAAACTGTGTTTTTTGCATAAATGATGATTGCCGAATACTTTTGAAGATACGCGGGGCACGTGATGTAATCTAGCAACTAAAAAGCTCCACTCCACATTTAATTCTAAATGCCTACTGCTTGCAAAATCTATTTTCTTAACTATAAAAGTAATGTTTCTTTGCAAGACAAGGATTGTCCTGACTTTCAACAATGCCTGAATTGCTTTTCTGGTTGGCTGACAATTTTCACCATCCAAGTATTTCAGCTCTACAGGAGTCCAAGTTTCACCATGGCATTGGGCCGTGGCAATACGTTGGCACATGAGAATTATCTGAATATGGCTAATATTAGTCAATTGTTGCATTCCTCCTATGCCGTATTTTGAGGACTACCTGAGACATGAAACAGGTAGGTGGGACGGCATACTGGCTGTCACACATTATTAATGCACAATTTGCCTAAATAATAGAAACACTTCAACCACTACATTCTTATTGACACTGTAGGTTTTTGCATGTGACGTCATTATGTCCAGCTGTTTTTATCAACACAAGATAGTTACATGGAAACGCAGCCTAGCAGGCAAATGTCGCATCTATCTTCTATGCCTACTTTCTAAATGTCGAAAATAAATCAAAGGACAAGTTAATGGAAACATAGCTGATGTCTGCCACGGGAAGGGCACCACTCACATGGCCGAGATGAGGAACAGTCATATACAGTGCCTTCGGAAAGTATTCAGACCCCTTGACTTTTTTCAGATTTTGTTACCTTCCAGCTTTATTCTGAACTTGACTAAATAAATACAAATCTTCAGCAATCTACACACAAAACCCCATAATGACAAAACAAGTATAATAATATAAAACAGAAATACCTTATTTACATAAGAATTCAGACCCATTGTTATGAGACTCGAAATTGAGCTCAGGTGCATCCTGTTTCCATTGATCATCCTTGAGATGTTTCTACAACTTGATTGGAGCACCTGTGGTATAGTCAATTGATTGGACATGATTTGGAAAGGCACACACCTGTCTATATAAAGGTCCCCCTGTTGACAGTGCATGCCAGAGCAAAACAACAAGCCATGAGGTGAAAGGAATGGTCTGTAGAGCTCCAAGACAGGATAGCGTCGAGGTACAGATCTGGGAAAGGGTACCAAAAAATGTCTGCAGCATTTAAGGTCCCCAAGAACACAGTGGCCTCCATCATTCTAAAATGGAAGAAGTTTGGAACCACCAAGACTTGTCCTAGAGCTGGCCGCCCGGCCAAACTGAGCAATCAGGGGAGAAGGGCCTTGACCAGGGACCAAAAACCCGATAGTCACTCTGACAGAGCTCTAGAATTCCTCTGTGGAGATGGGAGAACCTTCCAGAAAGGCAATAATCTCTGCTGCCCTCCACCAATCAGGCCTTTATGGTAGTGGCCAGACGGAAGCCACTCCTCAGTAAAAGGCACATGTCAGACTGCTTGGAGTTTGCCAAAAGGCAGACCAGGAGAAACCAAGATGGAACTCTTTGGCCTGAATGCCAAGCATCACGTCTGTAGGAAACCTGGCACCATCCCTAAGGTGAAGTATGGTGGTGGCAGCATCATGCTGTGGGAATGTTTTTCAGTGGCAAGGACTGGGAGACTAGTCAGCATCGAGGCAAGGATGAACAGAGCAAAGTAAAGAGAGATAATTGATGAAAACCTGCTCCAGACTGCTCAGGACCTCAGACTGGGGCGAAGGATAATTTTCAAACAGGACAACGACCATAAGCACACAGCCAAGACAACGCAGGAGGGGCTTCGGGACAAGTCTGTGAATGTCCTTGAATGGATTTGAACCTGATCAAACATCTCTGGAGAGACGCTCCCCATCCAACCTGACAGAGCATGAGAGGATCTGCATGCACGCTGCTCATGGTGACTCTGAGTCTGAGTGTCCATAGCAACGGCTCCACTTGTGCTGCTCTGCTCAATGAAGAGACACGAGAGAAGTTAGCTGTTAGCTACTTATCATTATTCTAATCTCCGACAAAACTCAAGGAACATGATTATTTTCTGTGAAATAATGTCTCCTGTTTCATATTTAATGAGGTTGAAACACTTCTGGCACCATGTTATGATCTTAGTCAGATATGACGTTAGAGCACGCGCAAATCACACAGCTTCAAAATGTTAGCCATCCATTTAGTGATACCCGAGCCCTGCCTTACCTTAGTTATTGATGAGAAACAGGCCCTACATGGCCCTAACCTGATGTATAATGTTGGGGCCTGTTGGGCTCGGGACGGGTAGCAGAGCTCTACTGAGAATAAAGCTACCTCAAAATATTTTTAAAAGCTAGCTGAAACATCTTTCAACCCATTTGAGTGTGTGCTCTAAAACACATGAAGGTTTCCTGGACACAGATTAAGCATAGTCCTGGACTAAAAAACACTTTCCATTGAGATTCTCCATTGGAAACTGACCAACCAAGACTAAGAAACATCAATATGATTGTATCAAATGAATGGGTTGTATTGGACAGGTAAAGGTGATGCCCAGCTATTGGCAGATGTACAGTTCAGTGTCTTTGAGGAATGAAGGTTTAAACTGATGGTAAAGATGATGCCCAGCTAATGGCAAATGAACAGTTCAGTGTTTTTGAGGAATGAAGGTGATACATGATATTAAGGCATCAGTTGACTTTGACTTCAGTGACTTGTCTTGACAATGGTGGAGCCAGATGACTTGGAATGAATGGTAATTGTGAAGTACGAAAGACAGTAATAATAGCAAAGCAGTTTATAGGCAGCTACAGTAGCAGGCCAGCATGCTGTAGTAGGTAACTGTCCCACCCTGATCTGTTTCACCTGTCTTTGTGATTGTCTCTACCCCCCTCCCGGCGTTGCCTATCTTCCCCATGTTCTCTGTTTGTCTGTTGCCAGCTCGTCTTGTTTGTCAAGTCAACCAGCGGTTTTGTATCAGCTCCTGCTTGTCCTCAGTCTCTCTTATCTCGTTCTCCTGGTGTTGACCCTTGCCTGTCCTGACCCTGAGCTCGCCCGCCTGACCACTCTGCCCGCCCTCGTCCCTGAGCCTGCCTGCCGTCCTGTACCTTTGCCCCGTCTCTGGATTACCGACCTCTGTCTGACCTGAGCCTGCCTGCCGTCCTGTACCTTTGCCCCACCTCTGGATTACCGACCTCTGTCTGACCTGAGCCTGCCTGCCGTCCTGTACCTTTGCCCCACCTCTGGATTACCGACCTCTGTCTGACCTGAGCCTGCCTGCCGTCCTGTACCTTTGCCCCGTCTCTGGATTACCGACCTCTGTCTGACCTGAGCCTGCCTGCCGTCCTGTACCTTTGCCCCACCTCTGGATTACCAACCTCTGTCTGACCTGAGCCTGCCTGCCGTCCTGTACCTTTGCCCCACCTCTGGATTACCGACCTCTGTCTGACCTGAGCCTGCCTGCCGTCCTGTACCTCTGCCCCTGTTGCTGTAATAAACATTGTTACTTTGACACGGTCTGCATCTGTGTCTTACCTTATCTTGATAGTAACAGGTAGCTACCAGGATGATAGCGGGCTAGGCTAGCTCTTGGGAAAAGAATACCATACAGCCATGTACTGTAGAGTCCCCCCACAGTGGGGTCAATGTGTTGATCCAGACGCTCTGCCCAACCGCGTCTAACTGTGTCCAATCACTGTGTGCAATACAGTTTTGGAAACCTCAGAAACTCGACTTTCATACCACCCCAAAATCATTTTACAAATACAGACGATACACTTACTGAAAAATAACAATAAAATAAATATGCACAAAAACTGCCAGTGCAAATAATGATTGAAATGTGACATGTGCTCTTCAATGGCTAGCGCCAGTTAGCAACCATAGCTCCTGGCAGTTGCTAACAGAATGTCACATTTGGGTACAAAAACTCTCCTCTTGTGTGGATGTGAAAAGCAATATTTGACATATTTTCTTATTGATATTGCAGAGTTGTTGATTAGAGAATATTGAAGTTAGCCTTTTGGAGTGCTGTTCCTCAAGGTTTTGATGGGAAGGACCCCAGATGGAGATGCGGTGCCCTCACACTTGCCTGTTTTAAAGTCCCAGACCCAGGAAATACATAACAATGATGAAGTATCAAACATAATGTTAGAAGGTTGGTCTGTCTGATGATTTCTCATTCAACTTCCTATTGTCTTATTTTATACAATTGTCTAATTCTCTGGGGTTATATGGAGTAGCAGAGACACTTCCATTGTCCTCCAAGAGTGGCTGAGTATCACTAATCGAATATATCGATTGGACAGCGCAAGGTAGCGACAGTCAGTGTTCACTTCTTCTGATTGGTCCTGTCTGTCACAGCAGACATGGGTCACGTTCCACTGCTTAGACGTTGCATGCATCAACAAATGCTTGCACGCAACATCATCGACTGTGTAATCGATTGGCAGATTGCTATAACATATGATGTGATTAGCTGATAGGTAAAATATCTATCCAGGCGTTGTAAGATCTGCCATCGTCTAAGCAGTGGAACGCAACCAAGATCAAGCCAAGGCCTTATGTTGAAACTAGACAACCTAGACATGGTTTCTCTTCCAGTGGAACTGGGACTTTTTTCAAAGGCAACTTTGTGATGTTTCTCAAACCATGCCATCCACAAACTTCTCATGGCCACATTCATCCTGTACAAAGGATCTCTGTTCGCTCCGGCCTCTCTCAGTATCCCTTTGTGAACTTAACCACCGGGCCCTCTGCGCTGGAATGCCCCGTTCTCAGGACTAGGAGGTAAAAACACAAAAAACACGCTCGGACATAACAGAAAGTTAAAGGCACTGGATTTCCCCTGGATTTCCCCACCAAACTATGAAGTTATTAATGTGACAGTTAAAGACTATAAGAAGAGCTAGAAGAGAGAGAGAGAGAGAGAGAGAGAGAGAGAGAGAGAGAGAGAGAGAGAGAGAGAGAGAGAGAGAGAGAGAGAGAGAGAGAGAGAGAGAGAGAGAGAGAGAGAGAGAAGGGCAATAGAGAGTCTCAGTGCTTCAGATGACCCCTTCACCAGTAACCAGACTGTTAGTAGGAGAGGGTGGATGAATGTAGCCCTTTGTGCTGTGGGCAGACTGTGGTCTTCAGTGTGTCGTGTGTGAGAGCAGAGAGCTGTGCTGTAGCTCGGAGCCCAGGCGCAGGACCCTACAGATGTCTGGAGCTACTCCGCCTCCACCGCTCGGCTCACCCCCGGGCCCCAACAGCCAGCAAGCAGCTGTTGTCAGCGAGAGGAGAGAGAAGGGGGGTGAAACGAGAGAGAGAAGGGGATAAAGAGAGAGAAAGATAGAGTGGTAGAGGGAAAGAAAGAGACTGCTAGAGAGAGAGAAACGGCCTGTGCGGGTGAGAGAGAGAAAGAGAGAGGGAAAGAGAGAAAGAAAGGGAGAGAGAGAGAAAGAGAGAGAGAGAGAGACTATGAGGGAGGGCTGGGGGGTGAATGGGCTGGAAACAAGAAAGAGCCTCTTTCACACATGCCCTGGTATGTCCTTCTGGATCCACACACAATGTCCCCTTTGAGGACCCAGAAGAATAACATTTAGAGTTTAAGTTTTCTCATCCAGGGAACTTGGGTCTGTCCGTCTGCTAGCCAGCCCTTCTCTGGCCCTAATTAAGTTGTGTGTGGAGGGCCTGGTGGGGTAAAGATGTTGTCAGTTTTCAGACAAAACTCAAACTGTCAGTGTTCTTTCTGAGAACTGACATTTTCCTATTATCGATGCCGTACAGGGGGTCTGGGGCTCTGCTGTAACATACTAACAGCACCTGCTGAGCTGGAGGAACTGAGCCATACTGTAATATACTAACAGCACCTGTAGAGCTGAAGGAACTGAGTCATACTGTAACATACTAACAGCACCTGTAGAGCTGAAGGAACTGAGTCATACTGTAACATACTAACAGCATCTGCAGAGCTGAAGGAACTGAGTCATTCTGTAACATACTAACAGCACCTGTAGAGCTGAAGGAACTGAGTTATACTGTAACATACTAACAGCACCTGCAGAGCTGAAGGAACTGAGTCATACTGTAACATACTAACATCACCTGTAGAGCTGAAGGAACTGAGTCATACTGTAACATACTAACAGCACCTGCTGAGCTGGAGGAACTGAGCCATACTGTAACATACTAACAGCACCTGTAGAGCTGGAGGAACTGAGTCATACTGTAACATACTAACAGCACCTGTAGAGCTGAAGGAACTGAGTCATACTGTAACATACTAACAGCACCTGTAGAGCTGAAGGAACTGAGTCATACTGTAACATACTAACAGCATCTGCAGAGCTGAAGGAACTGAGTCATACTGTAACATACTAACAGCACCTGTAGAGCTGAAGGAACTGAGTCATACTGTAACATACTAACAGTACCTGCTGAGCTGAAGGAACTGAGTCATACTGTAACATACTAACAGCACCTGTAGAGCTGAAGGAACTGAGTCATACTGTAACATACTAACAGCACCTGTAGAGCTGAAGGAACTGAGTCATACTGTAACATACTAAGAGCACCTGTAGAGCTGAAGGAACTGAGTCATACTGTAACATACTAACAGCACCTGTAGAGCTGAAGGAACTGAGTCATACTGTAACATACTAACAGCACCTGTAGAGCTGTAGGAACTGAGTCATACTGTAACATACTAACAGCACCTGTAGAGCTGAAGGAACTGAGTCATACTGTAACATACTAACAGCACCTGTAGAGCTGAAGGAACTGAGTCATACTGTAACATACTAACAGCACCTGCTGAGCTGGAGGAACTGAGTCATACTGTAACATACTAACAGCACCTGTAGAGCTGAAGGAACTGAGTCATACTGTAACATACTAACAGCACCTGTAGAGCTGAAGGAACTGAGTCATACTGTAACATACTAACAGCACCTGTAGAGCTGAAGGAACTGAGTCATACTGTAACATGCTAACAGCACCTGTAGAGCTGGAGGAACTGAGTCATACTGTAACATACTAACAGCACCTGTAGAGCTGAAGGAACTGAGTTATACTGTAACATACTAACAGCACCTTTAGAGCTGAAGGAACTCAGTCATACTGTAACATACTAACAGCACCTGTAGAGCTGAAGGAACTGAGTCATACTGTAACATACTAACAGCACCCTTAGAGCTGGAGGAACTGAGCCATACTGTAACATACTAACAGCACCTTTAGAGCTGAAGGAACTCAGTCATACTGTAACATACTAACAGCACCTGTAGAGCTGAAGGAACTGAGTCATACTGTAACATACTAACAGCACCCTTAGAGCTGGAGGAACTGAGCCATACTGTAACATACTAACAGCACCTGTAGAGCTGAAGGAACTGAGTCATACTGTAACATACTAACAGCACCTGTAGAGCTGAAGGAAGTGAGTCATACTGTAACATACTAACAGCACCTGTAGAGCTGAAGGAACTGAGTCATACTGTAACATACTAACAGCACCTGCTGAGCTGGAGGAACTGAGTCATACTGTAACATACTAACAGCATCTGCAGAGCTGGAGGATCTGAGTCATACTGTAACATACTAACAGCATCTGCAGAGCTGAAGGAACTGAGTCATACTGTAACATACTGACAGCATCTTCAGAGCTGAAGGAACTGAGTCATACTGTAACATACTGACAGCATCTGCAGAGCTGGAGGATCTGAGTCATACTGTAACATACTAACAGCATCTGCAGTGCTGGAGGAACTGAGTCATACTGTAACATACTAACAGCACCTGTAGAGCTGGAGGAACTGAGTCATACTGTAACATACTAACAGCACCTGTAGAGCTGAAGGAACTGAGTCATACTGTAACATACTAACAGCACATGTAGAGCTGAAGGAACTGAGTCATACTGTAACATACTAACAGCACCTGTAGAGCTGGAGGAACTAAGTCATACTGTAACATACTAACAGCACCTTTAGAGCTGAAGGAACTGAGTCATACTGTAACATACTAACAGCATCTGCAGAGCTGAAGGAACTGAGTCATACTGTAACATACTAACAGTGTCTGCAGAGCTGGAGGATCTGAGCGTGTGTTGCATTCTGTATCTTCCACAGGTCCAGACCAGGAATCCCCAACAGGGCACATCAAACTGCTTGTTGCATTACAGAATTCACCATCACAGAAATACCAGCCAGCTTTCTCACACACGTGCATGCGCACACACACAAACACACGCACATGTTTGAGTGATGTTTCCACAGGGGCAGGTTGGGGAGAGTTTGATGAGTAATATGCCGAGGGCCATCCAGGAGGAAACAGTTCTCCTTTTACCTCGTCTTGCCTTTGGTCCAATAAGAACAAGCAGTTTTTTTCTGGCAGAGAGAGCAGGAAGGAAAACATTTTCCAGTGAGCTAAACAGTGCCAGAACGAAGAACAAGCCAGGCCTGTCGTATCCTTGGTCTATAACTGGGATTGATTACAGTAAAAGTTGGTTTTACTCACCTTACTCCTGGCAAAGTCTCTTATCCACCTGCTGTGGTGAAACTACACCAGGCCTCGCAAATGACACTCACACACACACACACACCTACACGCACACACACACACACACACACACACACACACACACACACACACACACACACACACACACACACACACACACACACACACACACACACACACACACACACACACACACACACACACACACACACACACACACACACACACACACACACACATTTGAGTCCAAATTTGAGATTTTTGATTCCAACCGTCGTGTCTTTGTGAGACACATGATGTGAATGTGAACGGATAATCGCCACATGTGTGGTTCCCATCGTGAAGCATGGAGGAGGAGGAGGAGGAGGAGGAGGAGGTGTGATGGTGCTTTGCTGGTGACACTGTCAGTCATTTATTTAGAATTCAAGGCACACTTAACCAGCATGGCTATCACAGAATTTGCAGCAATACGCTATCCCATCTGGTTTGTTGTATCTAGCTATTGTTAACCTAATAATTTTTTTTGCCCTATTGGTTAGAGCCTGTAAGTAAGCATTTCACTGTAAGGTCTACACCTGTTGTATTCAGCGCACGTGACAAATAATCTTTGATTTGAATTGATTTGATCTACAGTGAAGACAAAACCCCACTACATCAGTAATCTATAGTGAAGACAAAACCCCACTACATCAGTAATCAACAGTGAAGACAAAACCCCACTACATCAGTAATCTACAGTGAAGACAAAACCCCACTACATTAGTAATCTACGGCGAAGAGAAAACCCCACTACATCAGTAATCTATAGTGAAGACAAAACGCCACTACATCAGTAATCAACAGTGAAGACAAAACCCCACTACATCAGTAATCTACAGTGAAGACAAAACCCCACTACATAAGTAATCTATAGTGAAGACAAAACCCCACTACATTAGTAATCTATAGGGAAGACAAAACCCCACTACATTAGTAATCTATAGTGAAGACAAAACCCCACTACATTAGTAATCTATAGTGAAGACAAAACCCCACTACATCAGTAATCTACACTGAAGACAAAACCCCACTACATTAGTAATCTATAGTAAAGACAAAACCCCACTACGTTAGTAATCTATAGTGAAGACAAAACCCCACTACATTAGTAATCTATAGTGAAGACAAAACCCCACTACATTAGTAATCTATAGTGAAGACAAAACCCCACTACATTAGTAATCTATAGTGAAGACAAAACCCCACTACATTAGTAATCTACAGTGAAGACAAAACCCCACTACATTAGTAATTTACAGTGAAGACAAAACCCCACTACATTAGTAATCTACAGTGAAGACAAAACCCCACTACATTAGTAATCTATAGTGAAGACAAAACCCCACTACATTAGTAATCTACAGTGAAGACAAAACCCCACTACATTCGTAATCTATAGGGAAGACAAAACCCCACTACGTTAGTAATCTACAGTGAAGACAAAACCCCACTACGTTAGTAATCTATAGTGAAGACAAAACCCCACTACATTAGTAATCTATAGTGAAGACAAAACCCCACTACATTAGTAATCTACAGTGAAGACAAAACCCCACTACGTTAGTAATCTACAGTGAAGACAAAACCCCACTACATTAGTAATCTACAGTGAAGACAAAACCCCACTACGTTAGTAATTTACAGTGAAGACAAAACCCCACTACATTAGTAATCTATTGTGAAGACAAAACCCCACTACATTAGTAATCTACAGTGAAGACAAAACCCCACTACGTTAGTAATCTATATTGAAGACAAAACCCCACTACATTAGTAATCTACAGTGAAGACAAAACCCCACTACATTAGTAATCTATAGTAAAGACAAAACCCCACTACGTTAGTAATCTATAGTAAAGACAAAACCCCACTACGTTAGTAATCTATAGTGAAGACAAAACCCCACTACATTAGTAATCTACAGTGAAGACAAAACCCCACTACGTTAGTAATCTATATTGAAGACAAAACCCCACTACATTAGTAATCTACAGCGAAGACAAAACCCCACTACATTAGTAATCTATAGTGAAGCCAAAACCCCACTACATTAGTAATCTATAGTGAAGACAAAACCCCACTACATTAGTAATCTACAGCGAAGACAAAACCCCACTACATTAGTAATCTATAGTGAAGACAAAACCCCAGTACATTAGTAATCTATAGTGAAGACAAAACCCCACTACATTAGTAATCTATAGTGAAGACAAAACCCCACTACATTAGTAATCTATAGTGAAGACAAAACCCCACTACATTAGTAATCTACAGTGAAGACAAAACCCCACTACATTAGTAATCTACAGTGAAGACAAAACCCCACTACATTAGTAATCTATAGTGAAGACAAAACCCCACTACGTTAGTAATCTACAGTGAAGACAAAACCCCACTACATTAGTAATCTATAGTGAAGACAAAACCCCAGTACATTAGTAATCTATAGTGAAGACAAAACCCCACTACATTAGTAATCTATAGTGAAGACAAAACCCCACTACATTAGTAATCTATAGTGAAGACAAAACCCCACTACATTAGTAATCTATAGTGAAGACAAAACCCCACTACATTAGTAATCTACAGTGAAGACAAAACCCCACTACATTAGTAATCTATAGTGAAGACAAAACCCCACTACATTAGTAATCTATAGTGAAGACAAAACCCCACTACATTAGTAATCTATAGTGAAGACAAAACCCCACTACATTAGTAATCTACAGTGAAGACAAAACCCCAGTACATTAGTAATCTATAGTGAAGACAAAACCCCACTACGTTAGTAATCTATAGTGAAGACAAAACCCCACTACATTAGTAATCTACAGTGAAGACAAAACCCCACTACGTTAGTAATCTACAGTGAAGACAAAACCCCACTACATTAGTAATCTATAGTGAAGACAAAACCCCACTACATTAGTAATCTATAGTGAAGACAAAACCCCACTACATTAGTAATCTATAGTGAAGACAAAACCCCAGTACATTAGTAATCTACAGTGAAGACAAAACCCCACTACGTTAGTAATCTACAGTGAAGACAAAACCCCACTACATTAGTAATCTACAGTGAAGACAAAACCCCACTACATTAGTAATCTACAGTGAAGACAAAACCCCACTACATTAGTAATCTACAGTGAAGACAAAACCCCACTACATTAGTAATCTATAGTGAAGACAAAACCCCACTACATTAGTAATCTACAGTGAAGACAAAACCCCACTACATTAGTAATCTATAGTGAAGACAAAACCCCACTACATTAGTAATCTACAGTGAAGACAAAACCCCACTACATTAGTAATCTACAGTGAAGACAAAACCCCACTACATTAGTAATCTACAGTGAAGACAAAACCCCACTACATTAGTAATCTACAGTGAAGACAAAACCCCACTACATTAGTAATCTATAGTGAAGACAAAACCCCACTACATTAGTAATCTATAGTGAAGACAAAACCCCACTACATCAGTAATCTATAGTGAAGACAAAACCCCACTACATTAGTAATCTATAGTGAAGACAAAACCCCACTACATTAGTAATCTATAGTGAAGACAAAACCCCACTACATTAGTAATCTACAGTGAAGACAAAACCCCACTACATTAGTAATCTATAGTGAAGACAAAACCCCACTACATTAGTAATCTATAGTGAAGACAAAACCCCAGTACATTAGTAATCTACAGTGAAGACAAAACCCCACTACATTAGTAATCTACAGTGAAGACAAAACCCCACTACATTAGTAATCTACAGTGAAGACAAAACCCCACTACATTAGTAATCTATAGTGAAGACAAAACCCCACTACATTAGTAATCTATAGTGAAGACAAAACCCCAGTACATTAGTAATCTATAGTGAAGACAAAACCCCAGTACATTAGTAATCTACAGTGAAGACAAAACCCCACTACATTAGTAATCTACAGTGAAGACAAAACCCCACTACGTTAGTAATCTATAGGAAAGACAAAACCCCACTACATTAGTAATCTATAGTGAAGACAAAACCCCAGTACATTAGTAATCTATAGTGAAGACAAAACCCCACTACATTAGTAATCTATAGGAAAGACAAAACCCCACTACATTAGTAATCTATAGTGAAGACAAAACCCCACTACATTAGTAATCTACAGTGAAGACAAAACCCCACTACGTTAGTAATCTACAGTGAAGACAAAACCCCACTACATTAGTAATCTACAGTGAAGACAAAACCCCACTACGTTAGTAATTTACAGTGAAGACAAAACCCCACTACATTAGTAATCTATAGTGAAGACAAAACCCCACTACATTAGTAATCTACAGTGAAGACAAAACCCCACTACGTTAGTAATCTATATTGAAGACAAAACCCCACTACATTAGTAATCTACAGTGAAGACAAAACCCCACTACATTAGTAATCTATAGTAAAGACAAAACCCCACTACGTTAGTAATCTATAGTAAAGACAAAACCCCACTACATTAGTAATCTACAGTGAAGACAAAACCCCACTACGTTAGTAATCTATATTGAAGACAAAACCCCACTACATTAGTAATCTACAGCGAAGACAAAACCCCACTACATTAGTAATCTATAGTGAAGACAAAACCCCACTACATTAGTAATCTATAGTGAAGACAAAACCCCACTACATTAGTAATCTACAGCGAAGACAAAACCCCACTACATTAGTAATCTATAGTGAAGACAAAACCCCAGTACATTAGTAATCTATAGTGAAGACAAAACCCCACTACATTAGTAATCTATAGTGAAGACAAAACCCCACTACATTAGTAATCTATAGTAAAGACAAAACCCCACTACGTTAGTAATCTACAGTGAAGACAAAACCCCACTACATTAGTAATCTATAGTGAAGACAAAACCCCAGTACATTAGTAATCTATAGTGAAGACAAAACCCCACTACATTAGTAATCTACAGTGAAGACAAAACCCCACTACATTAGTAATCTATAGTGAAGACAAAACCCCAGTACATTAGTAATCTATAGTGAAGACAAAACCCCAGTACATTAGTAATCTATAGTGAAGACAAAACCCCACTACATTAGTAATCTACAGTGAAGACAAAACCCCACTACATTAGTAATCTACAGTGAAGACAAAACCCCACTACGTTAGTAATCTACAGTGAAGACAAAACCCCAGTACATTAGTAATCTATAGTGAAGACAAAACCCCACTACGTTAGTAATCTATAGTGAAGACAAAACCCCACTACATTAGTAATCTACAGTGAAGACAAAACCCCACTACATTAGTAATCTATAGTGAAGACAAAACCCCACTACATTAGTAATCTATAGTGAAGACAAAACCCCAGTACATTAGTAATCTATAGTGAAGACAAAACCCCACTACGTTAGTAATCTACAGTGAAGACAAAACCCCACTACATTAGTAATCTATAGTGAAGACAAAACCCCACTACATTAGTAATCTATAGTGAAGACAAAACCCCACTACATTAGTAATCTACAGTGAAGACAAAACCCCACTACATTAGTAATCTATAGTGAAGACAAAACCCCACTACATTAGTAATCTATAGTGAAGACAAAACCCCAGTACATTAGTAATCTACAGTGAAGACAAAACCCCACTACATTAGTAATCTACAGTGAAGACAAAACCCCACTACATTAGTAATCTACAGTGAAGACAAAACCCCACTACATTAGTAATCTATAGTGAAGACAAAACCCCACTACATTAGTAATCTATAGTGAAGACAAAACCCCAGTACATTAGTAATCTATAGTGAAGACAAAACCCCACTACATTAGTAATCTACAGTGAAGACAAAACCCCACTACATTAGTAATCTACAGTGAAGACAAAACCCCACTACATTAGTAATCTACAGTGAAGACAAAACCCCACTACATTAGTAATCTATAGTGAAGACAAAACCCCACTACGTTAGTAATCTACAGTGAAGACAAAACCCCACTACGTTAGTAATCTATAGTGAAGACAAAACCCCACTACATTAGTAATCTATAGTAAAGACAAAACCCCACTACATTAGTAATCTACAGCGAAGACAAAACCCCACTACATTAGTAATCTATAGTGAAGACAAAACCCCACTACATTAGTAATCTATAGTGAAGACAAAACACCACTACATTAGTAATCTACAGTGAAGACAAAACCCCACTATATTAGTAATCTATAGTGAAGACAAAACCCCCACTACATTAGTAATCTACAGTGAAGACAAAACCCCACTACATTAGTAATCTATAGTGAAGACAAAACCCCACTACATTAGTAATCTATAGTGAAGACAAAACCCCACTACATTAGTAATCTACAGTGAAGACAAAACCCCACTACATTAGTAATCTACAGTGAAGACAAAACCCCACTACATTAGTAATCTACAGTGAATTCAAAACCCCACTACATTAGTAATCTACAGTGAAGACAAAACCCCACTACATTAGTAATCTACAGCGAAAATCCAGGTCTGGTAGGTAAGGCAGTGGGATGGTGGGTGTAGGTAGTGGTAATGAACAGGACCCAGGTCTGGTAGGTAAGGCAGTGGGGTGGTGGGTGTAGGTAGTGGTAATGAACAGGACCCAGGTCTGGTAGGTAAGGTAGTGGGATGGTGGGTGTAGGTAGTGGGGTGGTGGGTGTAGGTAGTGGTAATGAACAGGACCCAGGTCTGGTAGGTAAGGTAGTGGGATGGTGGGTGTAGGTAGTGGTAATGAACAGGACCCAGGTCTGGTAGGTAAAGTAGTGGGGTGGTGGGTGTAGGTAGTGGGATGGTGGGTGTAGGTAGTGGTAATGAACAGGACCCAGGTCTGGTAGGTAAGGTAGTGGGATGGTGGGTGTAGGTAGTGGTAATGAACAGGACCCAGGTCTGGTAGGTAAGGTAGTGGGATGGTGGGTGTAGGTAGTGGGATGGTGGGTGTAGGTAGTGGTAATGAACAGGACCCAGGTCTGCTAGGTAAGGCAGTGGGGTGGTGGGTGTAGGTAGTGGTAATGAACAGGACCCAGGTCTGGTAGGTAAGGTAGTGGGATGGTGGGTGTAGGTAGTGGTAATGAACAGGACCCAGGTCTGGTAGGTAAGGCAGTGTGGTGGTGGGTGTAGGTAGTGGTAATGAACAGGACCCAGGTCTGGTAGGTAAGGCAGTGGGATGGTGGGTGTAGGTAGTGGTAATGAACAGGACCCAGATCTGGTAGGTAAGGCAGTGGGATGGTGTGTGTAGGTAGTGGTAATGAACAGGACCCAGGTCTGGTAGGTAAGGCAGTGGGGTGGTGGGTGTAGGTAGTGGTAATGAACAGGACCCAGGTCTGGTAGGTAAGGCAGTGGGGTGGTGGGTGTAGGTAGTGGTAATGAACAGGACCCAGGTCTGGTAGGTAAGGCAGTGGGGTGGTGTGTGTAGGTAATACTGAGAGTTGGCGAGTGTTGTTTAGAGAAGAATAAGTGCGGCAGAACGATAGACTGCTCTTAAGTCACATTTCTGTGAATAGAAGTTGTTGTGTCCCAATGTTGCCAAACATATCCTCATCCTTATCTGCTGGCATCAAGAGAGAGAGAGAGAGAGAGAGAGAGAGAGAGAGAGAGAGAGAGAGAGAGAGAGAGAGAGAGAGAGAGAGAGAGAGAGAGAGAGAGAGAGAGAGAGAGAGAGAGAGAGAGAGAGAGAGAGAGAGAGAGAGAGAGAGACTGTGTGTCACCCCTCCTCCTCCCTCCACAGCCCACTGACCAGTGCTGGCAGCAGAGTTAATGAGGGCTACTGAGAGGGCAACAGCTGCATGGAGGGGAGGTGTAAGTGTGAGTGTACGCGGGACGGGTGTGGGTGTGGCTGGAGGAGACAGGGGGACAGGGAAATAGTTATTGTAGGTTCCTCTTTATATCTATGGTCCCTGGAAAAGTCTCTGTGTGTGTAAGTGTGTAAGTGTGTGTGTGTGTGTGTGTGTGTGTGTGTGTGTGTGTGTGTGTGTGTGTGTGTGTGTGTGTGTGTGTGTGTGTGTGTGTGTGTGTGTGTGTGTGTGTGTGTGTAAGTGTGAGTGTACGCGGGACGGGTGTGGGTGTGGCTGGAGGAGACAGGGGGACAGGGAAATAGTTATTGTAGGTTCCTCTTTATATCTATGGTCCCTGGAAAAGTCTCTGTGTGTGTAAGTGTGTAAGTGTGTGTGTGTGTGTGTGTGTGTGTGTGTGTGTGTGTGTGTGTGTGTGTGTGTGTGTGTGTGTGTGTGTGTGTGTGTGTGTGTGTGTGTGTGTGTGTGTGTGTGTGTGTGTGTGTGTGTGTGTGTGTGTGTGTGTGTCTGTGTCTAATGTTCCCATCAGGGCCCAAATGAAAAGAAGTCATGAGGAATCCAGATGAGAGAGGAGAGAGGAGAGAGGAGAGAGGAGAGAGGAGAGAGGAGGAAGGAGAGAGAGAGAGGAGGGAGGGGAGAGAGAGGCGAGAAGAAGGAGGAGATAGAAGAGAGAAGAGAGAGCAGGGAGGAGAGAGAAGAGAGAGCAGGTAAGAGAGGAGAGAGAGAGAGAGAGAGAGAGAGAGAGAGAGAGAGAGAGAGAGAGAGACAGAGACAGGACCCCTCTGGGCTTACCATACAGCCCAGGAATGCAGTGGTAAAAATGAGTTGGGTTTTCTGGCTCAACACTTACACTCTCTCACACACACACACACACAAATGCACACACACACATTCATCAGGTGTCCATCAGCTGTCCTAAATGAGATACAGAACGTCTAACAACTCAACAATACACAGCAGGTTGAGACAGAGAAAGATGAGAGAGAGAGAGAGAGAGAGAGAGAGAGAGAGAGAGAGAGAGAGAGAGAGAGAGAGAGAGAGAGAGAGAGAGAGAGAGAGAAACCCAGAGAGAAAGAGAGAGAAAGAGAAAGCCCGAAAGAAAGAGAGAAAGAAAGCCGGAGAGAAAGAGAGAACGAGAGAAAGAGAAAGAAAGCCAGAGAGAAAGAGATAGAAAGAGAGAGAAAGCCAGAAAGAGAGAGAGAAAGAGAGAGAAAGCCAGAGAGAAAGAGAGAGAAAGAGAGAGAAAGCCAGAAAGAAAGAGAGAGAGAAAGAGAGAGAAAGATCAATAGGGATGGAGAGAAAGGCAAGCTCAACAGCTCTCCTCCTCCTCCAGTTATAACTAGATCCCATAGGACCAGAGATCCAGAGCTGTGGATGTCAACTCTACACCTCTCCTCCTCCTCCAGTTATAACTAGATCCCATAGGACCAGAGATCCAGAGCTGTGGACGTCAACTCTACATCTCTCCTCCTCCTCCAGTTATAACTAGATCCCATAGGACCAGAGATCCAGAGCTGTGGATGTCAACTCTACACCTCTCCTCCTCCTCCAGTTATAACTAGATCCCATAGGACCAGAGATCCAGAGCTGTGGACGTCAACTCTACACCTCAGTTATAACTAGATCCCATTGGACCAGAGATCCAGAGCTGTGGACGTCAACTCTACATCTCTCCTCCTCCTCCAGTTATAACTAGATCCCATAGGACCAGAGATCCAGAGCTGTGGATGTCAACTCTACACCTCTCCTCCTCCTCCAGTTATAACTAGATCCCATAGGACCAGAGATCCAGAGCTGTGGACGTCAACTCTACATCTCTCCTCCTCCAGTTATAACTAGATCCCATAGGACCAGAGATCCAGTGCTGTGGATGTCAACTCTACATCTCTCCTCCTCCTCCAGTTATAACTAGATCCCATAGGACCAGAGATCCAGAGCTGTGGACGTCAACTCTACACCTCTCCTCCTCCTCCAGTTATAACTAGATCCCATAGGACCAGAGATCCAGAGCTGTGGACGTCAACTCTACATCTCTCCTCCTCCTCCTCCAGTTATAACTAGATCCCATAGGACCAGAGATCCAGAGCTGTGGACGTCAACTCTACATCTCTCCTCCTCCTCCAGTTATAACTAGATCCCATAGGACCAGAGATCCAGAGCTGTGGACGTCAACTCTATGGGAGTGGGCCAATTAGCCGATGGGACTCCAGGGCCCACTTGTCCAAACAAACCCTGTCACTGCACTCAGCAACCCGAGGCATGTTTCAGGGAAATCAGCTCTGTGTTTGAGTTGGGCCTTGAGCCGCTCCCACAGAGGCCTTTCATGTGGATGGCCAGAAATGTTGGGAGTCAAAGAAAGATTTTTCAAAAGGAAAACACACACACACGTATATACGCACACACACACACACACACACACACACACACACACACACACACACACACACACACACACACACACACACACACACACACACACACACACACACACACACACACACACACACACACACACACACACACACACACACACACACACACACACACACACACATGGGTGCTGCCGCTTGCCAAGGGACCACGGGTGGATTTCTTTGAAAGGCTTGATGTGGTAAACTTGTCAGACCCGAACAAAAACTCTGCCATGTGCGTGCAGGTGTAAGTTCATGTGTGCCTGCGTATGTCTGCCTGAAGGTGTGTAAGGCTGTGTGTGTGTGAGCATGGCTGTGTGTGTGTGAGAGCATGTATCTGCTTGTGTTCCTGTGTGTCAGTGTGCGTGGGTTTGTGTGTTTGTGTTAGAGGCTTTCCTGCCTGGTAACAACACCCAGATTCCTGATGACTGACAGCATTGGACTGGGCAGACATTACAGTCATCTGGTTCTATAACACACAGACATTACAGTCATCTGGTTCTATATAACACACAGACATTACAGTCATCTGGTTCTATATAACACACAGACATTACAGTCATCTGGTTCTATATAACACACAGACATTACAGTCATCTGGTTCTATATAACACACAGACATTACAGTCATCTGGTTCTATATAGCACACAGACATTACAGTCATCTGGTTCTATATCACACAAACATTACCGTCATCTGGTTCTATAACACACAGACATTACAGTCATATGGTTCTATATAACACACAGACATTACAGTCATCTGGTTCTATAACACACAGACATTACAGTCATCTGGTTCTATAACACACAGACATTACAGTCATCTGGTTCTATATAACACACAGACATTACAGTCATATGGTTCTATATAACACACAGACATTACAGTCATCTGGTTATATAACACACAGACATTACAGTCATCTGGTTCTATAACACACAGACATTACAGTCATCTGGTTCTATAACACACAGACATTACAGTCATCTGGTTCTATATAACACAGACATTACAGTCATCTGGTTCTATATCACACAGACATTACAGTCATCTGGTTCTATATAACACACAGACATTACAGTCATCTGGTTCTATATAACACACAGACATTACAGTCATCTGGTTCTATATAACACACAGACATTACAGTCATCTGGTTCTATATAACACACAGACATTACAGTCATCTGGTTCTATAACAAACAAACATTACAGTCATATGGTTCTATATAACACACAAACATTACAGTCATCTGGTTCTATAACACACAGACATTACAGTCATCTGGTTCTATATAACACACAGACATTACAGTCATCTGGTTCTATAACAAACACACATTACAGTCATCTGGTTCTATATAACACACAGACATTACAGTCATCTGGTTCTATATAACACACAGACATTACAGTCATCTGGTTCTATATAACACACAGACATTACAGTCATCTGGTTCTATAACAAACAAACATTACAGTCATATGGTTCTATATAACACACAAACATTACAGTCATCTGGTTCTATAACACACAGACATTACAGTCATCTGGTTCTATATAACAAACAAACATTACAGTCATCTGGTTCTATAACACACAGACATTACAGTCATATGGTTCTATATAAGACACAGACATTACAGTCATATGGTTCTATATAACACACAGACATTACAGTAATCTGGTTCTATATAACACACAGACATTACAGTCATCTGGTTCTATATAACACACAGACATTACAGTCATATGGTTCTATATCACACAGACATTACAGTCATCTGGTTCTATATAACACACAGACATTACAGTCACATGGTTCTATATAACACACAGACATTACAGTCATCTGGTTCTATATAACACACAGACATTACAGTCATCTGGTTCTATATAACACACAGACATTACAGTCATATGGTTCTATATAACACACAGACATTACAGTCATCTGGTTATATAACACACAGACATTACAGTCATATGGTTCTATAACACACAGACATTACAGTCATATGGTTCTATATAACACACAGACATTACAGTCATCTGGTTCTATATAACAAACAAACACTACAGTCATCTGGTTCTTTAGCACACAGACATTACAGTCATCTGGTTCTATAACACACAGACATTACAGTCATCTGGTTATATAACACACAGACATTACAGTCATCTGGTTCTATAACACACAGACATTACAGTCATCTGGTTCTATATAACACACAGACATTACAGTCATCTGGTTCTATATAACACACAGACATTACAGTCATCTGGTTCTATAACAAACAAACATTACAGTCATATGGTTCTATATAACACACAAACATTACAGTCATCTGGTTCTATAACACACAGACATTACAGTCATCTGGTTCTATATAACAAACAAACATTACAGTCATCTGGTTCTATAACACACAGACATTACAGTCATATGGTTCTATATAAGACACAGACATTACAGTCATATGGTTCTATATAACACACAGACATTACAGTAATCTGGTTCTATATAACACACAGACATTACAGTCATCTGGTTCTATATAACACACAGACATTACAGTCATATGGTTCTATATCACACAGACATTACAGTCATCTGGTTCTATATAACACACAGACATTACAGTCACATGGTTCTATATAACACACAGACATTACAGTCATCTGGTTCTATATAACACACAGACATTACAGTCATCTGGTTCTATATAACACACAGACATTACAGTCATATGGTTCTATATAACACACAGACATTACAGTCATCTGGTTATATAACACACAGACATTACAGTCATATGGTTCTATAACACACAGACATTACAGTCATATGGTTCTATATAACACACAGACATTACAGTCATCTGGTTCTATATAACAAACAAACATTACAGTCATCTGGTTCTTTATCACACAGACATTACAGTCATCTGGTTCTATAACACACAGACATTACAGTCATCTGGTTATATAACACACAGACATTACAGTCATCTGGTTCTATAACACACAGACATTGCACTCATCTGGTTCTATATAACACACAAACATTACAGTCATCTGGTTCTATATCACACAGACATTACAGTCATCTGGTTCTATATCACACAGACATTACAGTCATCTGGTTCTATAACACACAGACATTACAGTCATCTGGTTCTATATAACACACAAACATTACCGTCATCTGGTTCTATAACACACAGACATTACAGTCATCTGGTTCTATATAACACACAGACATTACAGTCATCTGGTTCTATATAACAAACAGACATTACAGTCATCTGGTTCTATATAACACACAGACATTACAGTCATCTGGTTCTATAACAAACAAACATTACAGTCATCTGGTTCTATAACACACAGACATTACAGTCATCTGGTTCTATAACAAACAAACATTACAGTCATCTGGTTCTATATAACACACAGACATTACAGTCATCTGGTTCTATAACACACAAACATTACCGTCATCTGGTTCTATATAACACACAGACATTACAGTCATCTGGTTCTATATAACACACAGACATTACAGTCATCTGGTTCTATAACACACAGACATTACAGTTATCTGGTTCTATAACAAACAAACATTACAGTCATCTGGTTCTATATAACACACAGACATTACAGTCATCTGGTTCTATAACACACAAACATTACCGTCATCTGGTTCTATAACACACAGACATTACAGTCATCTGGTTCTATAACACACAGACATTACAGTCATCTGGTTCTATATCACACAGACATTACAGTCATCTGGTTCTATAACACACAGACATTACAGTCATCTGGTTCTATATAACACACAAACATTACCGTCATCTGGTTCTATAACACACAGACATTACAGTCATCTGGTTCTATATAACACAGACATTACAGTCATCTGGTTCTATATAACACACAGACATTACAGTCATATGGTTCTATATAACACACAGACATTACAGTCATCTGGTTCTATATAACACACAGACATTACAGTCATCTGGTTCTATATAACACACAGACATTACAGTCATATGGTTCTATATAACACACAGACATTACAGTCATCTGGTTATATAACACACAGACATTACAGTCATCTGGTTCTATAACACACAGACATTACAGTCATATGGTTCTATATAACACACAGACATTACAGTCATCTGGTTCTATATAACAAACAAACATTACAGTCATCTGGTTCTATATCACACAGACATTACAGTCATCTGGTTATATAACACACAGACATTACAGTCATCTGGTTCTATAACACACAGACATTACACTCATCTGGTTCTATATAACACACAAACATTACCGTCATCTGGTTCTATAACACACAGACATTACAGTCATATGGTTCTATATAACACACAGACATTACAGTCATCTGGTTCTATATAACACACAGACATTACAGTCATCTGGTTCTATAACACACAGACATTACAGTCATCTGGTTCTATAACACACAGACATTACAGTCATCTGGTTCTATATAACACACAGACATTACAGTCATATGGTTCTATATAACACACAGACATTACAGTCATCTGGTTATATAACACACAGACATTACAGTCATCTGGTTCTATAACAAACAAACATTACAGTCATCTGGTTCTATATAACACACAGACATTACAGTCATCTGGTTCTATATAACACACAGACATTACAGTCATCTGGTTCTATATAACACACAGACATTACAGTCATCTGGTTCTATAACAAACAAACATTACAGTCATTTGGTTCTATATAACACACAAACATTACAGTCATCTGGTTCTATAACACACAGACATTACAGTCATCTGGTTCTATATAACAAACAAACATTACAGTCATCTGGTTCTATAACACACAGACATTACAGTCATATGGTTCTATATAACACACAGACATTACAGTCATATGGTTCTATATAACACACAGACATTACAGTAATCTGGTTCTATATAACACACAGACATTACAGTCATCTGGTTCTATATAACACACAGACATTACAGTCATATGGTTCTATATCACACAGACATTACAGTCATCTGGTTCTATATAACACACAGACATTACAGTCATATGGTTCTATATAACACACAGACATTACAGTCATCTGGTTCTATATAACACACAGACATTACAGTCATCTGGTTCTATATAACACACAGACATTACAGTCATATGGTTCTATATAACACACAGACATTACAGTCATCTGGTTATATAACACACAGACATTACAGTCATATGGTTCTATAACACACAGACATTACAGTCATATGGTTCTATATAACACACAGACATTACAGTCATCTGGTTCTATATAACAAACAAACATTACAGTCATCTGGTTCTTTATCACACAGACATTACAGTCATCTGGTTCTATAACACACAGACATTACAGTCATCTGGTTATATAACACACAGACATTACAGTCATCTGGTTCTATAACACACAGACATTACACTCATCTGGTTCTATATAACACACAAACATTACAGTCATCTGGTTCTATATCACACAGACATTACAGTCATCTGGTTCTATATCACACAGACATTACAGTCATCTGGTTCTATAACACACAGACATTACAGTCATCTGGTTCTATATAACACACAAACATTACCGTCATCTGGTTCTATAACACACAGACATTACAGTCATCTGGTTCTATATAACACACAGACATTACAGTCATCTGGTTCTATATAACAAACAGACATTACAGTCATCTGGTTCTATATAACACACAGACATTACAGTCATCTGGTTCTATAACAAACAAACATTACAGTCATCTGGTTCTATAACACACAGACATTACAGTCATCTGGTTCTATAACAAACAAACATTACAGTCATCTGGTTCTATATAACACACAGACATTACAGTCATCTGGTTCTATAACACACAAACATTACCGTCATCTGGTTCTATATAACACACAGACATTACAGTCATCTGGTTCTATATAACACACAGACATTACAGTCATCTGGTTCTATAACACACAGACATTACAGTCATCTGGTTCTATAACAAACAAACATTACAGTCATCTGGTTCTATATAACACACAGACATTACAGTCATCTGGTTCTATAACACACAAACATTACCGTCATCTGGTTCTATAACACACAGACATTACAGTCATCTGGTTCTATAACACACAGACATTACAGTCATCTGGTTCTATAACACACAGACATTACAGTCATCTGGTTCTATATAACACACAAACATTACCGTCATCTGGTTCTATAACACACAGACATTACAGTCATCTGGTTCTATATAACACAGACATTACAGTCATCTGGTTCTATATAACACACAGACATTACAGTCATATGGTTCTATATAACACACAGACATTACAGTCATCTGGTTCTATATAACACACAGACATTACAGTCATCTGGTTCTATATAACACACAGCCATTACAGTCATATGGTTCTATATAACACACAGACATTACAGTCATCTGGTTATATAACACACAGACATTACAGTCATCTGGTTCTATAACACACAGACATTACAGTCATATGGTTCTATATAACACACAGACATTACAGTCATCTGGTTCTATATAACAAACAAACATTACAGTCATCTGGTTCTATATCACACAGACATTACAGTCATCTGGTTATATAACACACAGACATTACAGTCATCTGGTTCTATAACACACAGACATTACACTCATCTGGTTCTATATAACACACAAACATTACCGTCATCTGGTTCTATAACACACAGACATTACAGTCATATGGTTCTATATAACACACAGACATTACAGTCATCTGGTTCTATATAACACACAGACATTACAGTCATCTGGTTCTATAACACACAGACATTACAGTCATCTGGTTCTATAACACACAGACATTACAGTCATCTGGTTCTATATAACACACAGACATTACAGTCATATGGTTCTATATAACACACAGACATTACAGTCATCTGGTTATATAACACACAGACATTACAGTCATCTGGTTATATAACACACAGACATTACAGTCATCTGGTTCTATAACACACAGACATTACAGTCATCTGGTTCTATAACACACAGACATTAGAGTCATCTGGTTCTATATAACACACAAACATTACAGTCATCTGGTTCTATAACACACAGACATTACAGTCATCTGGTTCTATATAACACACAGACATTACAGTAATCTGGTTCTATATAACACACAGACATTACAGTCATCTGGTTCTATATAACACACAGACATTACAGTCATATGGTTCTATGTCACACAGACATTACAGTCATCTGGTTCTATATAACACACAGACATTACAGTCATATGGTTCTATATAACACACAGACATTACAGTCATCTGGTTATATAACACACAGACATTACAGTCATCTGGTTCTATATAACACACAGACATTACAGTCATATGGTTCTATATAACACACATACATTACAGTCATTTGGTTCTATATAACACACAGACATTACAGTCATCTGGTTCTATATAACACAGACATTACAGTCATCTGGTTCTATATAACAAACAGACGTTACAGTCATCTGGTTCTATATAACACACAAACATTACAGTCATCTGGTTCTATATAACAAACAAACATTACAGTCATCTGGTTCTATATAACACACAGACATTACAGTCATCTGGTTCTATATAACACACAGACATTACAGTCATCTGGTTCTATAACACACAGACATTACAGTCATCTGGTTCTATAACACACAGACATTACAGTCATCTGGTTCTATATAACAAACAAACATTACAGTCATCTGGTTCTATATAACAAACAAACATTACAGTCATCTGGTTCTATATAACAAACAAACATTACAGTCATCTGGTTCTATATAACAAACAGATGTTACAGTCATCGGATTCTATAACACACAGACATTACAGTCATCTGGTTCTATAACACACAGACATTACAGTCATCTGGTTCTATAACACACAGACATTACAGTCATCTGGTTCTATAACACACAGACATTACAGTCATCTGGTTCTATATAACAAACAAACATTACAGTCATCTGGTTCTATATAACAAACAGACGTTACAGTCATCTGGTTCTATAACAAACAAACATTACAGTCATCTGGTTCTATAACAAACAAACATTACAGTCATCTGGTTCTATATAACAAACAAACATTACAGTCATCTGGTTCTATATAACACAGACATTACAGTCATCTGGTTCTATATAACAAACAGACATTACAGTCATCTGGTTCTATAACACACAGACATTACAGTCATATGGTTCTATAACACACAGACATTACAGTCATCTGGTTCTATATAACACACAGACATTACAGTCATCTGGTTCTATATAGCACACAGACATTACAGTCATCTGGTTCTATAACACACAGACATTACAGTCATCTGGTTCTATATAACAAACAAACATTACAGTCATCTGGTTCTATATAACAAACAGACGTTACAGTCATCTGGTTCTATATAACAAACAAACATTACAGTCATCTGGTTCTATATAACAAACAGATGTTACAGTCATCGGATTCTATAACACACAAACATTACTGTCATTTGGTACAGAGGGGTTGGTTTAAATGCGGAAGACACATTTCAGAGTACATATGGTAGGGAGAAACAAAGAACAGTGAGAGAGAGAAAGATGAAGAGAGAGGGAGAGACTAACTGCTGAGCTTTCATGCCCCAGTCTTCAATCCCTCTCCACTCCTCTTTTCTTATTTATTTTATATCACTTTTATTTAACCAGGTAGGACAGTTGAGAACAAGTTCTCATTTACAACTGCGACCTGGCCAAGATAAAGCAAAGCAGTGCGACACAAACAACAACACAGAGTTACACATGGAATAAACAAGCGTACAGTCAATAACACAATAGAAAAAAAGAGAGTCTATATACAGTGTGTGCAAATGGCGTGAGGAGGTAAGGCAGTAAATATGCCATAGTAGCAAGTAATTACAATTTAGCAAATTAACACTGGAGTGATAGATGTGCAGATGATGATGTGTAAGTAGAAATACTGGTGTGCAAAAGAGCAGAAAAGTAAATAAAACAATATGGGGATGAGGTAGGTAGATTGGGTGGGCTATTTACAGGTGGGCTATGTACAGCTGCAGCGATCGGTTAGCTGCTCGGATAGCTGATGTTTAAAGTTAGTGAGGGAAATATAAGTCTCCAGCTTCAGCGATTTTTGCAATTCGTTCCAGTCATTGGCAACAGAGAACTGGAAGGAAAGGCGGGCAAAGCAGATGTTGGCTTTGGGGATGACCAGTGAGATATACCTGCTGGAGCGCGTGCTACGGGTGGGTGTTGTTATCGTGACCAGTGAGCTGAGATAAGGCGGAGCTTTACCTAGCAAAGACTTATAGATGACCTGGAGCCAGTGGGTCTGGCGACGAATATGTAGCGAGGGCCAGCAGATTAGAGCATACAGGTCGCAGTGGTGGGTGGTATATGGGGCTTTGGTGACAAAACGGATGGCACTATGATAGACTGCATCCAGTTTGCTGAGTAGAGTGTTGGAGGCTATTTTGTAAATGACATCGCCAAAGTCGAGTATCGGTAGGATAGTCAGTTTTACTAGGGTATGTTCGGCGAGGTGAGTGAAGGAGGCTTTGTTGTGAAATAGAAAGCCGATTCTATATTTATTTTTGGATTGGAGATGTTTAATATGAGTCTGGAAGGAGAGTGTACAGTCTAGCTAGACACCTAGGTATTTGTAGTTGTCCACATATTTTAAGTCAGAACCGTCTGACTCATAGGGTCCAGTGAACATCAATAGATGAAACAGGGAAGCCGCTGGGTAGTCGTTACTACCTAGCAAGCGGGAGACACAGAGTTTAAAGTTAGCAGGCCGGGGCTAGTAGAAGCGCTTGTTCCAACGTCCGGTAATGGCCGATTGGAGGACACAGCGGCTGGAGCTACGTTGGCAGACCAGTCGTGGTGGAACGGTGGGGCTTCGTGTTGACAAAGGGTCCAGGCCAGTTGGCGAAAGAGGTATTGTGGTTGTAGTACATTTGTTTGCTCCCCGGAAGATGCGCCTGGCTCGTGGCTAACTGGTGCTAGCTTCAGGACAGGGACAGGGGCGTTAGCCGCTATAGCCACTCGGTAGTAGCTAGCTAGCAGCGATGATCCGATCCAAAGGTCCAGAGCTTATGGCAAGGATCCGGTGGAGTAGTGGAATTCTAGCCGTGTTGGGGAAGAGTCTGGAAGGCATCAGCTTTGTAGGCGAGTGATCACTGAGCGGGCCGTGAGGTGGGCCTGGCTCATAGCTAGCTTCGGGGCTGGGCCACTCGGTGGCAGCTAGCTAGCTGTGATGATCAGGAGTAATGGTCCAGGGCTTACGGTAGGAATCCGGCGTTGTAGTGGAGAAAACAGTCCGATACTGGCAGGCTGGCAAAGCGGCTGGTGTCTGTGCCGATGGTAAAGGCCGCTAGCAGTAGCTGACAATGACTAAATAGCTAGTAGTTAATTAGCTGGTTAGCTTCTGATGGAGGTTCTGGCTAAAAGGACTGAAAATAGCGGATCCGTATCAAATTGGGTGAGCCGGGTTACCGGAAGGTATATTTAAAATGGAAAAGAAATGAAAAATAAAAAAATACGAAAAATACAAAATGTACAGGGGAGAACGACAAACCACGTCTGCACTGCTACACCATCTTGGATTGAAAGGGGAATTACTCTCTCTCCGCCTCTCTACTCCACCCTCTCCTCCCTCTCCTCCCCACCCCTCCATTCTCCACTGCCTCTCCTCCCCTCCCTCTTCTTTCCACCCTCTCCTCCCCTTCACACCACCCTCCCCTCTCTCTCTTCCCCTTCCTCCCTCTTCTCTCCTTCCCTTCCTCCCCTCCCTCTCCTCCTCTTCCTCCTCAATCCACCAGTCCACATCTGGAGGCTGGTTTTTGTCTCATCCTGTGGGGTTCCACGCAGGTAGCCTAGCGTTTAGCGCATTTGGCCAGTAGCTGGACGGTATCTAGTTCAAATGTGTTTATGTACCCTTGAGCAAGGCACTTAACCCTAATTGCTCCAAGGTTGCCTTTGATACCGGCAGAACCTGGCCATGACCCCACTCTCTGAGCGTTTCTCAGGGAGAGGTGGGATATGCAAAAAACACATTTTCAATTCACTCGTATAATACACACTTGTGTGAAACAGGACAAATATAAGCATCAATCTAATTTAAAAAAAAATGTATTTCCTCAATCAGCCCATTCACACCCCCGCGCTCCCTTGCGTGACACCCACATTACATATGTGTGAGAAAAAAATCCCAGCCTTCCCAAATGTTATTCCAACTTTTGCCTTCCCTCTTTTTTGGCTGCTTTTGTAAGAAGATTTGAGGCTCTCAGCCGCACCAGCTGGCCGAGTTATTCACATGGCACAAACTTGCCACGGGGGAGGATGAAATATTTCCTTACACTTTTCCTTAATGCCTCCCATCTGGAATGACAAACAGAGCCCCTGTGAAGTCTGGATTTATATGGATCTGTAAGCACCAATCCCATGTCAACCACTGTGAATGTCCAGGGGCCTTTCAGAGAGTTTGGAGTGTTCTCTGTTCTGTAGGCACTGAACCCAAGTCAGCCATTGTGAAAGCCCAAGGCGCTTTCAGAGGGTTTAGAGTGTTCTCTGTTCTGTAGACACTGATCCCAAGTCAGCCACTGTGAATGCCGCAGGGTGTTTTCTGTTCATAACTGGATCTGTAAGTTCTATCACATTTAAGAGTTTCTTACATTATTGGATAAATATGACCTTCCTGTGATCTTCTAAGTAAAGAGATTCCTTACATCTGCACATGTCCCCCGAGGCTCTCGTGAGAAAAACTGTTTTACTGACAGGTAAAAAGAGAAGCTTTATGACTGTAATATTTTTGAAATGCTGTAAACTGTACATTTTCATAAATCTTAGAGGCAGAGTTAGCTATACTTCCAAAATCATTAGAATTCTAGTAAAAGGAGAGATTGTTAAATGAGCAGGTTGAAGTTAATTGTCATGAGTCTTGTCCTGGAGGCAGAACTGAGAGATTTTCTCTTAGATATGACACCTGCAAAGTCAAAATTGGTTATATTGTAAAAATTCATGAAAACAAAAGTGCTTTTTGGGCTTAATTTATGGCTAGGGTTAGGCATTAAGCTTAGCAGTGTGGTTAAGGTTAGGTTTAAAATCTTATTTTATGGCTTTGTGGCTGTGCCAGCTAGTGACCACGGCCTCCAAAACAAGATTCAATAGAAAAACGCTAACCTGTGAAAAGTTCTCAATTCTAATTTGCCAAGTTCAACAGTAAGGCAGGAGCTCAAAGCAAACTGTTATAGCAGGGCTGACACTTTCAAATAAATGTCAAACATATTATGGAAAGGGAAACTATTTGATTCTGAAATACCCATGCGCTTAGAATGTTCTGTAGAAATACATCATCTTCGTGCCTAAAGACAATAAAAAAATGAAACAATACCAATAGCTTTGTTGTGTCATGATGAGACTATTTAATGGAACATCAGGATGTAGACACAGCTACCTTTGTTTATATCCATTTCCTCCTGGTCAGGTGCTGTAGGTATGAGATAGTGAACACCTGTTGTTCATGATAAGTTCTACCGAATGTAATCTAACGGTCTCTGTGTCCATTTCAGGTTCTCTGATGTTTCAAAGAGGAACAACGGTAGAGACAAAGAGAAGCCTGTTTCAGTTGGAGACGTTCATCACCTGTTGTAACACTACAACTAGGAAATTGAGGGGTGGAGGATTACATGGCTTTAGGTATGTGTGGGGTGACAGTTGAGTTCACACAAGATGGCCATTGTTGAGAACAACACCTGGACTTGGAACTCGGATAGAGGATGTGAAAAGCGATCTGGACAGGAGGAAGTGTGAAACAGAGCATGTCTGGCCTCGGGATGGGAACATCGTTGGCTGTAGCGAGTCTTCCTGTAGAGTCATCCTCTCAAGTGGACAGTGGGAGAGAAAAAACAAACATGGGTCTGTTGCTATGGTCACAGGTCCACAATTAATTTTTATTTTTAATTAATGTCAGAATAATCTTTATCATTAGGGTTAGTTTTTAGTCTAACCAATACTGATTAATGTAGGTTTATAACCTGGTTGTTGAAAGACATGGCTACAGTCTAACCAATACTGATTAATGTAAGTTTATAACCTGGTTGTTGATAGACATGGCTACAGTCTAACCAATACTGATTAATGTAAGTTTATAACCTGGTTGTTGATAGACATGGCTACAGTCTAACCAATACTGATTAATGTAAGTTTATAACCTGGTTGTTGATAGACATGGCTACAGTCTAACCAATACTGATTAATGTAAGTTTATAACCTGGTTGTTGATAGACATGGCTACAGTCTAACCAATACTGATTAATGTAGGGTTATAATCTGGTTGTTGATTGACATGGCTACAGTCTAACCAATACTGACTCATGTAGGGTTATAACCTGGTTGTTGATAGACATGGCTACAGTCTAACCAGTACTGACTCATGTAGGTTTATAACCTGGTTGTTGATAGACATGGCTACAGTCTAACCAGTACTGATTCATGTAGGTTTATAACCTGGTTGTTGATAGACATGGCTACAGTCTAACCAATACTGATTCATGTAGGTTTATAACCTGGTTGTTGATAGACATGGCTACAGTCTAACCAGTACTGACTCATGTAGGTTTATAACCTGGTTGTTGATAGACATGGCTACAGTCTAACCAATACTGATTCATGTAGGTTTATAACCTGGTTGTTGATAGACATGGCTACAGTCTAACCAGTACTGATTCATGTAGGTTTATAACCTGGTTGTTGATAGACATGGCTACAGTAACCAGTACTGATTAATGTAGGTTTATAACCTGGTTGTTGATAGACATGGCTACAGTCTAACCAGTACTGATTCATGTAGGTTTATAACCTGGTTGTTGATAGACATGGCTACAGTCTAACCAGTACTGATTCATGTAGGTTTATAACCTGGTTGTTGATAGACATGGCTACAGTCTAACCAATACTGATTAATGTAAGTTTATAACCTGGTTGTTGATAGACATGGCTACAGTCTAACCAATACTGATTAATGTAGGGTTATAATCTGGTTGTTGATTGACATGGCTACAGTAACCAGTACTGATTAATGTAGGTTTATAACCTGGTTGTTGATAGACATGGCTACAGTCTAACCAGTACTGATTAATGTAGGGTTATAATCTGGTTGTTGATAGACATGGCTACAGTCTATCCAATAGTGATTAATGCAAGTTTATATCCATACTGATGTATGTAAAAGATGTTGGGTTGAGCTTGTGTGTGTGTGTGTGTGTGTGTGTGTGTGTGTGTGTGTGTGTGTGTGTGTGTGTGTGTGTGTGTGTGTGTGTGTGTGTGTGTGTGTGTGTGTGTGTGTGTGTGTGTGTGTGTGTGTGTGTGTGTGTGTGTGTGTGTGTGTGCGCGCTCGTGCATGTGTGCTTGCATTTGTGTGTGTATTTCGGGGGTTATTGTAATTTTATCAGCCATATCATGAGTCTACAAGCGGTAAGTGCGGTAAATCATTCAACTACAATGGAGTGCTTTGTCCAGCTCAAGAGAGGACAAGACCGTCATGAGCAAATATACTCCATGTTTCACGGAAGTCCATCGCTCTATTGTATGGACATGCAGGGAAAGGACTGAGTGTGAGAGTTGTGTGTAGGTGAAATGATGTGTGTATACAAGGTTTGGGGATAATTCCACCAATTAAATTTTAAATCAATTCCCTCTCCCTTTAAATTCCATTTAATAGAATTCAAATTATAGGTCAGTCTTTGAATTCAGATACAATTCAATTCCTCACAATTCCAATGTTCGATAAATTACAACAATTCAATTCCCAGTTCAGAGTCACATTTATTCGCCAAGTACATTTGCACATACTCAGAATTGTACTATTTGGTGCTGCTAGTGATAGACAACATTTAGAGAAAGCATACTGACAGCAGAGTTTAAACCAAGTTTGCATAAAGTATATACAACTAGGTAGAGTGAGCATATTATCCCCAACAATTATCCCCAACAATACCACTTCAAATTAAATTCCCTCAGGCTTTCAGGCTGATCATGTCACTGTTCAGACAGCCTATCAGTATGGGAAATATACAAATACAAGTTTAAATAATTTAAAAACAATCCTGCAGTACATTTTTTATACTAAGTGCATTAATGCCAATAAATGGGAAATATAGACATTTTGAATTCCATTTTAGTTAAATTCTAAAAGATTAAATGTTTTTACAATTCCAATTCAATTCCAATTCAAACAGTCAAAACAGTCAAATTCTAATTGAATTTCAATTCAATAACTTGAACATGATTGAAATTCTTATTGAATTCAATGTAAAATCTTCACTTTATGGAATTGACCCCAACCCTGATTTATATTATATGTGGCCACCTGGATTTGAAGCCCACTGATCTACTGTGTCCCACAAAGCTGTGTTAGCCAGCCAAGCTAAAGCCTAGGCATCAACAAACCATCTCTGTAAACCATGTACATGCAACCGATTCTGACTAGGTGGAACACAGCTACGGCCGGAAGTAACTTCTTCATAGCAGGTTAGGAGAACTTAAGTGGCAGGTTAGGATCGTTAACCCTCTAGAGTCTAAGCCCTGTCTAAACCGGGGATTAGGAAACTATTATACATCAGGAAGATTACATGTATTTAACCCTTATTTTAGGCACTAAACTATCTCCATATATACATCCATTCGTTCTTTAAAGTGGTACAGGTTTGTGGGTGTCCTAGGGCAAAATAGAGAACACCATCATGCTCGTGAGCGTTTCAGCTTTCCACAGAGGGGTCATTTTAGAGTGTAGCCCAAGCTGTCTGGACGCTACAGACAGAAGTTGGTAGAAGACGCTATACCAACTTCAGACGAGTCTTTTGAGGCTTGTGGGCATCCTGGACCAAATGGTGTTGGTGAGAGTCTCAGCTTTCGATAGAGTGGTCGCAATAGTTTGGACGCTACAGACGTTTTTGTGAGAAGACGGGTTTTCGAGAGGACAAACAGCGCTCTAGCTCTGCCACCTTTCACCGCAGATTCAGAAGGGTGATATGGGCGGATGTGGTGGATTGAGACAAAGCCCATGGAAAAAACACATACTTCCAGCTTTAACAGACGGATTTTGATGTCGATTTTTTTATTATGTTAATACAACTTCCACGGTGGAGCGACCATTGTAGGCCAAGGGTTAAGGAATAATAAAAATTAGGCTAAGGTTATGAAAAGTGTTAGGTTCAGGATTAGCTAAAATGCTCTTCTAACCTGCTACGAAAAGTCACTTCTGGTTGTAGCTGTACACCATGCATTTTCCCCACTGATGGATAAGGTTAGAATTGGGTGAGGCGAAGCTGATTCTAGATATACAGCGGGGAAACTTTAAACCCGGAACAATACAGGGATAAAGCAGTGTTAATACCTAACCCCTCTCAAGAAGTATCCTCACAGCTTTAACAGATGAATGAGTGAAGGAGGAGAGTTCAGAAATCAGCCGTTAGGTGGCACCATACAGCAGAGAGAGAGAGAGAGAGAGAGAGGGAGAGAGAGAGAGAGAGAGAGAGAGAGAGAGAGAGAGAGAGAGAGAGAGAGAGAGAGAGAGAGAGAGAGAGAGAGAGAGAGAGAGAGAGAGAGAGAGAGAGAGAGAGAGAGAGAGAGGGAGAGGGGGAGAGGGAGAGGGAGAGAGGGAGCGAGGGAGAGGGAGAGGGGGAGGGGGAGAGAGAGAGATGAATTGGGAGACCCTTAGCTTACACTGACCCTGTTCAAAGTCATCAGTGACCTCCATTCTTTGAGGACATCTCTGTGATTTGATCATTACTGATCACTCATTACTTTAATTTAACCAATTCAATCCTCTCAGATCGGTGGTAACTCATGGGGCCTACAGTGCTTGGAGGACTGTCTCTCTCTCCTGGTGTCTCATGGCTTTTTGTTCTTCCGTGTTGTTATGCAGATCGTGATTGTTGTGTAATTACAGGCCTTTTGTAGTCTGATAAATCAACCATAGTTCTGTAAGCCCCCTGAGCACTGTGGCATTCAATACATTATTACTGTTTTCATCTGGCCAACACGCACACACGCACACGCACGCACACGCACACGCACACGCACACACACACACACACACACACACACACACACACACACACACACACACACACACACACACACACACACACACACACACACACACACACACACACACACACACACACACACACACACACACACACACACACAAAGATGTAGTTTTCCCTCATTCTTCTTGTCTTCTGTAATAGCTGTTGTTTTCTTCTACCTACAGTGTGCTCACCGTGGGCTGGCAGTCAACCATTCTGATAGAGAGAGGAGGTTTTCCAATAGAACTGAATAACAACAATCTCCTCTTAGAAAATCATAATCACTATAAGCTGGATGAGACCATTTTCATTGGAAAAAGTTCCAGCTAAGAGTGACTCAACATACTGGGCTTGAGTTATCTGACCTTCTGAAGTTGGCAAAGTTTGTGTGTGTGTGTGTGTGTGTGTGTGTGTGTGTGTGTGTGTGTGTGTGTGTGTGTGTGTGTGTGTGTGTGTGTGTGTGTGTGTGTGTGTGTGTGTGTGTGTGTGTGTGTGTGTGTGTGTGTAGGCTTCATGCTGTGAAGCGCTGCCTGTAACGGGGAGAAAGCATGTGATGGTTACAGTGAGTTATTCATCTGCTGTGGGATATAAGCACAGCAGGGACTAAATATGGACAATAGCACCCCCAGCTGGGTGTAAATATGGACAATAGCACCCCCAGCTGGGTGTAAATATGGACAATAGCACCCCCAGCTGGGTGTAAATATGGACAATAGCACCCCCAGCTGGGTGTAAATATGGACAATAGCACCCCCAGCTGGGTGTAAATATGGACAATAGCACCCCCAGCTGGGTGTAAATATGGACAATAGCACCCCCAGCTGGGTGTAAATATGGACAATAGCACCCCCAGCTGGGTGTAAATATGGACAATAGCACCCACAGCTGGGTGTAAATATGGACAATAGCACCCCCAGCTGGGTGATAACATTGGCGCTTTGTCAACAATCTCCTGTAAGCTTTTTCCTGCTAGTCATGAACACACAACAATGTTGTGTATACAACCACTCTTCTGCAAATTATACACACTGTCAGCTAGGTGGGAGCGTGTGTGCGTGCGTGCGTGCGTGCGTGAGTGTGTGTGGAGCTATGAATATTACATTGAATACAACCGTCACATTAGTACCAGCAGTCATCATGTGCGGCAACAAGTGGTTGGAAACTTTGGGTACTTTTTGATTGGATACACCTGATCACACAAAGTGAGACAATGTTGTTGAACAGCATATTAAAACAACTAAATAGATAGGCATCTTTCTCTCTGAGTATGTAGGTTTTGTAGGCCTACCAAAAGTTGATTTACTTATGCATACTTTATTTTACCAGGTGAGTCCCATCGAGATAGGACTCTATATCTTAACAATGCTTAACAATCCTTTGAGATAGGACTCTATATCTTAACAATGCTTAACAATCCTTTGAGATAGGACTCTATATCTTAACAATGCTTAACAATCCTTTGAGATAGGACTCTATATCTTAACAATGCTTAACAATCCTCTGATTGAGTGCCTGAATCCATGCAGCAGCCCCCCTCCCCTCCCCAGCAAACCACATCCCACTGTCACAGTCTCTTAGCCTGCTCTCCTCTACACTGCCGTGCCGTGCTCTCACCACTGATTATGTCATGGACCCCCGAACTGAAACCTATATCAGCATTGTGCCACAGAACCAATCAGGCAGCCCATTAGCCAGCCTCAACCTCAACTTTTCATAATTAGCTATCGCTTCAGAGTCTAGACCAAACCTCTAACATTACCCTGTATGGTCCTGTCCACTCCTTTCCACTAACAGGCATCAGGCAGGCCCACAATGGACAAGAACCATCCATTTACCATGGAGTAGTCTTGGAGAGATTACACTGGGGCCAATGTTCTGGAAGTGCATGATCCAGGCTAGTCTGGTGTTTCTCCAGCCTCTCCTCTGAGACCCCCAGCCGTTCCATCTATTTGATCTACTGTATTCTAGAACTAGCACACCTCATTCAACTGTTCAACCAATCATCAAGCCCTTTAGTTGAATCAGGTGTGCTAGTTCAGTGCTGCAACTAAATTGTGAAACATTTGTGTCTCCCAGAGATTTGAACAAAGCACACCTGACAAATGAAACAAAGATTGCACCCCTTGCAAGAAGATTTAACAATCATGACAGTCAAGCCTGTACACATGATAAAGACAGGAACCACATTCCTCAAAGACATTGTGGTTGACCGATACACGCTTAACCTGGCAACAAATCAGTTTGCCCTGCATCTCCTTGCAGCTCCGGTGGGGGAAAAAAATGCAATTTCAGTGAGACCAGGGGCAGAGAACACTAAATTATTTATCCTGCAATCTCCTTCTGGTGGAGTGAAAGCCTTTCACATATAAACCCTGGGTCCCTGCAGTCTGGTGATAGAGCAGCCAAGGAGACAGAGATGGCAGGGTTGTGATTATTAGGCACCAAATGGAAGAAAACAAACTGAAACAGGGAGGGAACACCAGGACATGTGGAATCAGAAACACTCATTTGTGTTTTCAAGTGCAAAACATTTTCAAATGGTTTCTTTTTCATGCCCAAATGAACACGACCCAGGAAACCTCAGAGGAACACTTCTCTTAGCCAGCCTGATATCAGAGAGATCTACAGTATCTCTGCATAGATGTCCCACAGACAGATCCAGGAGCAGGGCTTAAGGAGAGGAGGAGGCACCAAGCCTGAGGGAAGTCAGGGATGGTCTAAGCTATCTGAGAAAACCTCTCAGATGTTTCTGAGAACATTCAGTGCCCCAGAGCCAGGAGGGAGAAATAGAAAGATACATTCTCTAAAAACATTTGTCTTGTTGTTCGTGTTGTGGGGAAGATGAAAGAACACAGGAAAACAGTCAGAGCCATGAGAGATTGAGGGTGTCTTCGAATCTGTTAACATCAAGATCTTTGACAGATGGTCTTGGGTAACGTTGTTTATCTGGTTTAAACAGCTGATTGGCTGTGGTTGAAAAGAAAATGGAAGACAAGTTGAAGAAAGATTAGAAGAAAAGTGAAAGTGGAATAAACTAAAAAAGGACAGAGTGTCGAGGCCAGAACCTGAGAAAAATGTAGTCACTCAGAAGAGAGTACATTTGATAATGGTAGTGTTAGGTTGTGTGGGCGTTTAGTTACCAGGACTGAACGTGTCCTTCAACAGTAACCCTTTGCCTGCTTGGGTGGCTCAGAAGTCAGGTCTTTCATCAATTCAAGGTGAAGTTCAATCCAATCCGCAAATATATCCTCTCTCTATATATATTAAATGAGTCATTTAGCAGATGCTCTTATCCAGAGAGACTTACAGGAGTAATTAGAGTTAAGTGCCTTGCTCAAGGGCACATCTTAAGTGTTTCTCTCTCTCTCTCTCTCTCTCTCTCTCTCTCTCTCTCTCTCTCTCTCTCTCGCTCTCTCGCTCTCTCGCTCTCTCTCTCTCTCTCTCTCTCTCTCTCTCTCTCTCTCTCTCTCTCTCTCTCTCTCTCTCTATATATATATATATGCTACTATATATATACTCATTCAAGGGTTTTTCTTTATTTTTACTCTTTGCTTATTTGAACTGGTCTTCTACCAAATAGGGCTATCTTCTGTATACCACCCCTACCTTGTCACAACACAACTGATTGGCTCAAATGCATTAAAAAGAAAAACAATTCCACAAATTAACAAGGCACACCTGTTAAATGGAATGCATTCCGGGTGACTACCTCATGAAGCTGGTTGAGAGAATGCCAAGAATGTGCAGAGCTGTCATCAAGGCAAAGTGTGGCTACTTATTTTGATTTGTTTAACACTTTTTTAGTTACTACATAGTTCCATGTGTGTTATTTCATAGTTTTGATGTATTCACTAGTATTCTACAATGTAGAAAATAATACAAATAAAGAAAAACCCTTGAATGAGTAGGTGTGTCCAGACTTTTGTTTATCTATTTTGCACTGCAATATATTGGAGTGAAAGGCTGTTTTATAACTCTGCAGCTGCAATAAAAACGGTTACAACAACAAAATCAGGTGACCCCTCAAGCCAGATGGAGATGTATTCGGTCCTTATATTACTGTATCAGAAGCTATGCTGCAGCAAATGTAGTCCTACCTGTCACCAGAAAAAAAGTGAACATGATGGGATGATAGGTCTACATGCATTGTGAACTGCGCATTAATGATTGATCTTGCAGACAGCAGAGAGGAGACCTTAGAGATGCAAGATTTAGACATTGCATATAATTTAACAGTTCCATTTCATATGATGCTGTTGATATAAATATTTTATTATAATTTACCGGTTTCTCGCTGTTATTTATCCCGGGAAAAGGGCATGGTTTTGGGCGGTACATTTCGGTAACCGGATGCCTGCCATTCAACCGTAGTCTGGACCCACTGTCTGGACCCACTGTCTGGACCCGGTGCCAGTAAACTGAGTGGTGGGACCACTGTATTTCACAATTTACAGAGAGACATAATGGACCACTAACTACCACATGTCGGAAGAGACTTTCCAGGTCCTCTGCAACAGACAACAGAGTCCTGTTACGGAGAGACAGGATACAATGTTCCACCTTTGAGTCCCTCTCTGAAAGCGAATTGCCATTGCCTTGTGGAAGCTGGCCACAAATTCAGAATAGCGCCATGCAGCACACCTCTCTGGAGTTGGTACTACAGCTGTGTGGTGCTGGTGAATCCTTTGGCAGATACTGGCAGGCTGAATGGAAGGTGGCGCTGCCTTATGATGCTCAAATGACTGCAGTGTTGATTTTGTTAAACAGATGACTCTTGCGTGTTGTATACTGCACAGGGACTGCAGCATATCAGCAGCCTGTAGTGCCTCTTCCGGAGAGGATGGGGTCTGATGCAAACACAGCGGTGATGGACTCCTGAAACTCTTTAACAGCCTGGTACATCAGAGTGGATTACACAGAATTGCTATTTGTTGCTAACATGAAGGCTGGTTCTCTCTGGTGTGTAGGTAGGCAAAATAAAGAGAAAATGACCACTAGGCAAATAAACACAATGATTATTCATGGATTTTCTCTTTTTTCTTTCTCTGTGATGTGCTCACTCCTCTCACAGACACCCAGCTCCACCAACACCCTTTGGACAACAATGCGCCTGGACCAACAACAGAACTATTAGCAGGCCTGGGCCTGGTTTCCAAAAAGCATCTGAAGTCTAAGTTCGCCATTAGAACCATAGAATCCCATTGTTCTAAGATGAAGTTAACCTTAACATGCTTTTGGGAAACCGGGCCCTGGTCCCTTAGCTGTGGTTCTCTCCCTTTTATTGTTACTGTACCCCCTATCACATGAATGTACCCCTGGGGATCAATACAGTACTACTATTTACACCCCTATGTTCATTTGACCTTTAGACCAATGTTCTGATGCATTTAGCTTGTTTACCCCCCTGTGAATACCCTACTACACTCTACTGTCCAACAAGCTTTCTCTACCCTTAACCTTGTTCTGAACACCTCCAAAACAAAGGTCATGTGGTTTGGTAAGAAGAATGCCCCTCTCCCCACAGGTGTGATAACTACCATTATTACTTATTATTACTACCTGAGGATTTAGAGCTTGAGGTAGGCACCTCATGCAAGTACTTGGGAGTATGGCTAGACGGTACACTGTCCTCTCAGCACATATCAAAGCTGCAGGCTAAAGTTAAATCTAGACTTGGTTTCCACTATCATAATTGCTCCTCTTTCACCCCAGCTGCCAAACTAACTCTGATCCAGATGACCATCCTACCCATGCTAGATTACTGAGGCATAATTTATAGATCGGCAGGTAAGGGTGCTCTCAAGCGGCTAGACGTTCTTTACCATTCCGCTATCAGATTTGCCACCAATGCTCCTTATAGGACACATCACTGCACTCTATACTCCTCTGTAAACTGGTCATCTCTGTATACCCGTCACAAGACCCACTGGTTGATGCTTATTTATAAAACCCTCTTAGGCCTCACTCCCCCCTATCTGAGATATCTACTGCAGCCCTCATCCTCCACATACAACACGCGTTCTGCCAGTCACATTCTGTTAAAGGTCCCCAAAGTGCACACATCCCTGGTCCTCTTTTCAGTTCTCTGCAGTTAGCGACTGGAACCTGCTGCAACGAACACTCAAACTGGACAGTTTAATCTCAATCTCTTCATTCAAAGACTCAATCATGAACACTCTTACTGACAGTTGTGGCTGCTTTGCGTGATGTATTGTTGTCTCTACCTTCTTGCCCTTTGTGCTGTTGTCTGTGCCCAATAACGTTTGTACCATGTTTTGTGCTACTACCATGTTGTGTTGCTACAATGTTGTTGTTATGTTGTGTTGCTACCATACTGTGTTGTCATGTGTTGCTGCCTTGTTATGTTGTTATCTTAGGTCTCTCTTTATGCAGTGTTGTGTTGTCTCTCTTGTCGTGATGTGTGTTTTGTCCTATATTTATATATATTTTTTAATAAACCCTGGCCCCTGTCCCCGCAGGAGTCCTTTTGCCTTTTGGTAGGCCGTCATTGTCAATAAGAATTTGTTCATAACTGACTTGCCTAGTTAAATAAAGGTTAAATAAAAATAAAAACACAATTGTACTTTAAAAAAGTGTGTCAACTTTTTAAAAGTGTGTCAATATCATAGTATGCCTGGTCTTTATTTTCTTATTTTAAAATCAAACACAATTAAACATGTTTCAGAAGTTTATTGCTGAAAAAACGACATTCTTTTCATTGTTTAATGGTACTCAAAGAAAAGTCATTGAAAGACACATTCACAATGCTTTTGGTGTAGTGCACATTGAACTGAATAAAAATAACAACATAGAACTTCAGACAGTCCAGTTTAGTCTAGTGACATGTCTGCTGCTGCTGTCTGACGTCCTTTTATGGCCTGGACACACTGTCCAAATACAGCTATGGAGCTGATGTTAAACGAGGCGGTCTGGACCATCTCAGCCACCCTGGCTGTCCCGGCTGCTGCCCTGGCTGCTGCCTCGTCTTCACACAGCTGATTGAGGTGATGATGCTGCTGCTGATGCTGGGCTTAGTGTCTCCAGGTATGTGGCCTCGGTCTCCCTCATTAAGTTCAGGTATTCGCTGGTTGTGCTCGCAGTGCGTTTTCTCTTCCCTGGGAAAATATATAGGCAGAAGTAATGAGATGTACAGTCCAGGAATAATAAGGTACAGACACCAAAGATAACCTGAGGGCAGCCAGTGTGAGTGCATTTTTGTTCTCCAACCGTGTATTGTCTCATCAAATTGATTAAATCTTATCCACAAAGGCCAGTGTGAGGCCAACCAGATCAACCAACCAGATACACAAATGATGCAAATAATATAAGGTCTTGGGTCATAATATAATTAATTGAAGTGTGAGTTTTATATATAGATTCCTAGATCCAGACTGTCTCCTTGAATAATGTTTAGGAACATAACCCTGCCATGGCAAAAGCCCTCTGTGAATGAAATTGCCCACCCCTGTTGAAGACAGCTAAATTGTGTGATTAGGGCGAAACAAGTGAACATGGCAATCAATTGACGTTGAACTGTTTACCAAACGAGAACGGACCCTTGGCGCATCGGGGTGCAGGTCTCAGCGGTTGCAGTAGCGTTGATTGTTTCGATGGACCCTGGGTGTCTGGGGGTGCAGGTCTCAGCGGTTGCAGTAGCATTGATTGTTTCGATGGACCCTGGGTGTCTGGGGGTGCAGGTCTCAGCGGTTGCAGTAGCATTGATTGTTTAGATGGACCCTGGGTGTCTGGGGGTGCAGGTCTCAGCGGTTGCAGTAGCGTTGATTGTTTAGATGGACCCTGGGTGTCTGGGGGAGCAGGTCTCAGCGGTTGCAGTAGCGTTGATTGTTTAGATGGACCCAGGGTGTCTGGGGGTGCAGGTCTCAGCGGTTGCAGAAGCGTTGATTGTTTAGATGGACCCTGGGTGTCTGGGGGTGCAGGTCTCAGCGGTTGCAGTAGCATTGATTGTTTCGATGGACCCTGGGTGTCTGGGGGTGCAGGTCTCTGAGGTTGTGGCTTCACCGTTCGAGCACACAGCTTCCTCTGAACACACAGCACACAGCTTCCTCTGAACACACAGCACACAGCTTCCTCGAGCACACAGCTTCCTCTGATGCCACAGCACACAGCTTCCTCTGATGCCACAGGTTCAGGAATGTCCTTTGAAAAGTATAAGTATGTTTGTTTTGAATCATGTAAAGTTGAATACTCAGTCAAACATGTATCTATGTCCACGGTGTTGTGCTTCCAAGCATGTTTATATAACACGTTATCAGTTCACGTCTTGGGCAGTGCTCACTCTCACACGCTACAGCTAGCTACGCTAAAGACATTGGTAGCTTGCTAGATAGTCATTTGGCTAAAAACGATGTATTACCATGCAGATCATCGCTGCTCATTATTATCATGGCTTCAAATAATGCTGTCAGTGATGTCCAATCCAGCATCTCCCCACTAGACGTCACTGGTTGCATCCAAGCACAGTGTCGACTGTTTTATAGGCTAACGTATCCAATATGTTTTTTTGAAGACCTTTTCATTCCTGGTGGAAGAGTCCAGTTGCCTCTGGATGCTGGAGTCTGCCCAGATGTTTAAAAGAGCTTGGACATCTCCAACTGACCAATTTGTTGCTTCCATTATTAGCGTTAGAGGTATTTGTTAGTGTAGCTTTACCGTTCGTAGTCAGATTTACCTTCTCTTTTAAAAATGGAGCCAGTGACTCGTGCATGAATATTAACAACATACACAGCACTGTGACATCTTTGCGTGATACCAATCATTGAGTACGGCTATTTGTAACCCCGCCCACCGGCCTACTTGGTTCAAGGTCAGTACCAGATATCAAACGGGGCTGGATATCCCGCTTGGTTCCAGGCCGCGGGCAAGTGGAAATTAAATTGGGGCCATGATATCATGGCACGGCACTGCCCTGCAGTGGAAAAGCACCATGACAGTCCACAGGGAGAAGGTTACACGGAGTCAGGCCCGTGGTATTTATTGGAAGCTAATGACAAGTGTTACATTTTTAATGGGCTGCCTTTGTTTACTGTCCTATTGTGGCTGTGACATTTGACTTGCCAGTTTGTCAGGTAATTACATGGTTGACAGACGCCTGTAGAAAGGACCAACACTGGCAGAGAGAATAGAGAGTAACTCCGTGGCCCATATGGCACCCTAATACATATTTAGTGCACTACTTTTGACCAGGACCTATAGGGAACTGGTCAGGAGTAGTTAACTACATAGGGAATAGGGTGCCAGTTGGGGCACAGCCTAAAATATCACTTAGGAAGCTGGTTGCTTGGTGATTCTCTTTGTTATGATTTTAATGATGAAACTGCCATTTGGGGTTTGATGTAACAGGAACAATCAAAAGGTCAATTCCCCTCTGTATAGTCTACAGATGAACTTAATTCAGCTGTATGTATCAATATGGATGGCTTAATGTAGACTCACAGGTAATGCGGTTGGGAGTACGGGATTAACGAGTTAATGTTTTGGAATGAGTTTGTGTTACTGGAATCTTAAATAAGCTTTGGGCTTTTCATAATTGAACCAATGTACAGTATCTTTAAACTGTTTCATCATGCAGGACTATTGCTCTCTTAGTTGGTGCCTACTGGCACTCTGCTAATTTCATGAATGTTCTTGGTAGTCTGTCCTTCAGTATAGGATCGAAAGGTAACATTGACTATGATTTAACACTCGAATATCCCTCTTATCCCACTTCAAATCACAAAATAGATTTTGCGTGCCTTAAAACTTCTCCTTCAAAAGATTACGTTACTAAAGAACTGATAAAGATTACATTTAGGTCCTTTTTGACAGTTCACCTTCAAGTGTATGAGCTTATCTTATTGCCAAGGGAATGTAAGGTTTTCATTGGATAATAATCTTGACAATCCAGAAAAAAAATTCTGCCAGCTACCCAATTAGGTTCTGGGGGGAGAGATATGAAATCTGAAAGATGTGCACACCTGCGAAATCGTAATTAGTCCAGATAATCAGTGACGACCCGGGGACATATTGACGTGGCCTTCTAGGAGAGCTCCTATCTCGATTCCTCCCATGTCCTAGACACTATGGATCAGTGGGTTTGAGCATGCTGCTGGCAACACCAGGGCCGTGGGTTCAGTTGACACTTACTATATATGGTACTATATATGTATCAATGTTCATAGTTCTGTTAGTCACTTCGGATAAACTTGTCTGCTAAATGACTGTGGTAAAAGTCTGAAGCCACACAAGGACATTTACACCTCTTCTTGCTCTGAGAATACCCTGGCAGGCCCAATCAACAGCCAATGTTCCCTCAGGCTCAATAAACATTCAATGTTCCCTCAGTCTTGGTTCTCAAGAAAAGAACTAAAATAGAATGGAACTAAACAAGTTCCATGATGATGTCGTCCCAGCTATTTATGCAGTGGTTCCCTAATTAGAAAGTCTGTCCGAATTAAATCCAATCAGTAGCTGAGGGCTAATGCTTTGACTTTTCTACACGCCAGAATCATTCTGCCTTGGTTGGCATTAGACGATTAGACCAAACGGCTGTATTGTCATTAACCTTAGAGAAGACATTTTGGGGCTGTTGTTCTCATTTTGGTTCGTTTGTCATAATGTGCTGTTCTTGGTCAAGTTGTCCTCTACATTCAAGTCGTCTCTCTTGTTCCCCTTGTTTAGATATGAGAGCATGCTGCTTCCGCATACTGATGATGTTCTGGGACTGTCAGTGTTACTAGGTCTGTGGTGATGTTCTGGGACTGTCAGTGTTACTAGGTCTGTGGTGATGTTCTGGGACTGTCAGTGTTACTAGGTCTGTGGTGATGTTCTGGGACTGTCAGTGTTACTAGGTCTGTGGTGATGTTCTGGGACTGTCAGTGTTACTAGGTCTGTGGTGATGTTCTGGGACTGTCAGTGTTACTAGGTCTGTGGTGATGTTCTGGGACTGTCAGTGTTACTAGGTCTGTGGTGATGTTCTGGGACTGTCAGTGTTACTAGGTCTGTGGTGATGTTCTGGGACTGTCAGTGTTACTAGGTCTGTGGTGATGTTCTGGGACTGTCAGTGTTACTAGGTCTGTGGTGATGTTCTGGGACTGTCAGTGTTACTAGGTCTGTGGTGATGTTCTGGGACTGTCAGTGTTACTAGGTCTGTGGTGATGTTCTGGGACTGTCAGTGTTACTAGGTCTGCGGTGATAGCTGTCAACATTGTTGCAGACAGTTGCAGTGAGAAATGAACCCCAGTGATGACGTCAGACCACACATTCTTCTAAAAATGAAATGATGCTTTGGGGGGCGGGGTCTATTGATATTTAACTTGAACTTGATACTTGTCTGGTCAAACAGCGAGCAATTACAAGTGACTGTTGAGCACTATATGCTGTCCTCGTCTTTAGATTACTCACAAAACTTGGTGCTGAAGAATACACAGAAAAGTTTGGATGTTTGTAAGACTGAACAATGGCTCAAACTCTTGAAGAAAATAGGTACAATATGCCTATGTCGTCTTTTTATATTCAACCCTTATTTTACCAGATAAGTTGACTGAGAACACATTCTCATTTACAGCAACAACCTGGGGAATAGTTACAGGGGAGAAGAATGAGCCGAGTGGAAGCTGGGGATGATTAGGTGTCCATGATGGTCAGACTAGGAATGTAGCCAGGACACCGGGGTTAACACCTCTACTCTTACAATAAGTGCCATGGGATCTTTAGTGACCACAGAGTGGACACCCGTTTAACGTCCCATCCAAAATACTACACCCTACACAGGGCAATGTCCCCAATCACTTCCCTGGGGCAATGTTTTGTTGTTTTTTTACCAGAGGAAAGAGTGCCTCATACTGGCCCTCCGACACCACTTCCAGCAGCATCTGGTCTTCCATCCAGGGACCAACCAGGACTAACCCTGCTTAGCTTCAGAGACTGTAGGGTGGTATGCTGCTGGCTAAGTTCATTACAAATAATGAAGAAGAATTAGATGAATTACACACAGGCCACGCTAGAGCTCATGTTACAAGCCAGACAGCCAATGCCAGCCAGACAGCCAGACAGCCAATGCAAGCCAGCCAGCCTGACAGCCAATGCCAGCCAATGCCAGCCAGCCAGTCAGCCAATGCCAGCCATCCAGCCAGACAGCCAATGCCAGCCAGACAGCCAATGACAGCCAGCCAGCCAGGCAGCCAGACAGCCAATGACAGCCAGCCAGCCAGACAGCCAATGACAGCCAGCCAGCCAGGCACAGTTGGTAGACATTTTGACGGGAACATTTTTAAGAGAATAACACAGTCCTTCCCCAGCTCTCCACGATGCTTCATCATGAAGTCATTATCTGGAGAGGGTGCCAACACAATTGCATTAATGGGAAGGTGAGGACAGTGCATTCCTGGTTTGTATTCGAGTGGTGCTGGGCCAGACGATGAAGTGGGGGAGATCAGAGGCTGATTAAATCAATCATTGTCTCTCGTCTAGCTCCACCATCGCACATTTTAATTTTGCACAATAGAGCGCAGGCTTAAAGACCCTCTAAGAGTCTCTCCACACTATACACTCCTCCTCTCCTCCACTTCCATGAAGCAGCCCAGCTTTGCTGTGTGTGGCATTGTGTACTAAGCTGAATATGAGATAAAAAAATCTCCGGTACTCGAGCACTCGAAACAGTACAGAATTTTTTTATGGCAAAGAACACCTGATTCTACTTATTAACTAACCATCAAGCCCTTAACAAGTTGAATCAGGTGCTTTCTGTCTGGGGCTACAAAGGAAATGTGTGCTGTCGGGGGTACTCGAGGACCGGAGTTGGGAAACAATTATTTAGAAGTAGGGAAATAGAATTATGCCAATCCATTTTTGGGGTGGAGTCGCCATCTGATATTGTTTTGTAGCTTTTTCTAATTCCCTTTTCTTCACTACCAGATCTTTACAGAATGTTCCTTTATTCTCTTTCTGTAGCATAATAGTCTTGTTGGCTGGGACACAGTGTACTTTATTCTCTTTCTGTAGCATTATAGTCTTGTTGGCTGGGACACAGTGTGTCACATCACATCACACCAAACTTATGAAAACCCAAATCTCTCATTTGGAAGCTAAAATTACATTTCATCTCTTCACAAATAATTTCATATTCAAACATTTGAATTAAACAACAATTCCATGTGAATCCGATACCTCTGATGTTTAGACTTTCCACAGTAGAGTTTATGTAATTCTATCATTGATGAGAATGTGCCAGAGGGCAGCCGAACTGGGAGAGGTATTTATGACTGTCATAAGTACCTACCGCCCATGGACAACTGGTCGGATGACCAGACATGTAGTACATTTCTTCTCAAATTTCTGTATGTTCATTAGAAGTCGTGTATGGCTGGGGCACAGTGGGCTTTCTAATGTCTCTTTCTGTAAAGCAGTTATAGGTACTTGTTGGCTGGGGCACAGTGTACTTTATTCTCTGTCTGTAACATCTAAAGTCTTTTTGGCGTCGGGACAACAGTGTACTTTATTCTCTTTCTGTAGCATTATAGTCTTGTTGGCTGGGGCACAGTGTACTGTATTCTCTTTCTGTAGCATTATAGTCTTGTTGGCTGGGGCACAGTGTACTTTATTCTCTTTCTGTAGCATTATAGTCTTGTTGGCTGGGGCACAGTGTACTGTATTCTCTTTCTGTAGCATTATAGTCTTGTTGGCTGGGGCACAGTGTACTTTATTCTCTTTCTGTAACATTAAAGTCTTGTTGGCTGGGACACAGTGTACTTTATTCTCTTTCTGTAGCATTATAGTCTTGTTGGCTGGGGCACAGTGTACTTTATTCTCTTTCTGTAGCATTATAGTCTTGTTGGCTGGGGCACAGTGTACTTTATTCTCTTTCTGTAACATTAAAGTCTTGTTGGCTGGGACACAGTGTACTTTATTCTCTTTCTGTAACATTAAAGTCTTGTTGGCTGGGACACAGTGTACTTTATTCTCTTTCTGTAACATTAAAGTCTTGTTGGCTGGGGCACAGTGTACTTTATTCTCTTTCTGTAACATTAAAGTCTTGTTGGCTGGGGCACAGTGTACTTTATTATCTTTCTGTAGTATTATAGTCTTGTTGGCTGAGGCACAGTGTACTTCTCTTTCTGTAGCATTATAGTCTTGTTGGCTGGGGCACAGTGTACTTTATTCTCTTTCTGTAACATTATAGTCTTGTTGGCTGGGGCACAGTGTACTTTATTCTCTTTCTGTAGCATTATAGTCTTGTTGGCTGGGGCACAGTGTACTTTATTCTCTTTCTGTAGCATTAAAGTCTTGTTGGCTGGGACACAGTGTACTTTATTCTCTTTCTGTAGCATTATAGTCTTGTTGGCTGGGGCACAGTGTACTGTATTCTCTTTCTGTAGCATTATAGTCGTGCTGGCTGGGGCACAGTGTACTTTATTCTCTTTCTGTAGCATTAAAATCTTGTTGGCTGGGGCACAGTGTACTTTATTCTCTTTCTGTAGCATTATAGTCTTGTTGGCTGGGGCACAGTGTACTTTATTCTCTTTCTGTAACATTAAAGTCTTGTTGGCTGGGACACAGTGTACATAATTCTCTTTCTGTAGCATTATAGTCTTGTTGGCTGGGGCACAGTGTACTGTATTCTCTTTCTGTAGTATTATAGTCTTGTTGGCTGGGACACAGTGTACTTTATTCTCTTTCTGTAACATTAAAGTCTTGTTGGTTGGGACACAGTGTACTTTATTCTCTTTCTGTAACATTAAAGTCTTGTTGGCTGGGACACAGTGTACTTTATTCTCTTTCTGTAACATTAAAGTCTTGTTGGCTGGGGCACAGTGTACTTTATTCTCTTTCTGTAGTATTATAGTCTTGTTGGCTGGGGCACAGT
>NC_092086.1:23841293-24043035 GCF_045679555.1 Salvelinus alpinus
TTCTCTTTCTGTAGCATTAAAATCTTGTTGGCTGGGACACAGTGTACTTTATTCTCTTTCTGTAGCATTAAAGTCTTGTTGGCTGGGACACAGTGTACTTTATTCTCTTTCTGTAACATTAAAGTCTTGTTGGCTGGGACACAGTGTACTTTATTCTCTTTCTGTAGCATTATAGTCTTGTTGGCTGAGGCACAGTGTACTTCTCTTTCTGTAGCATTATAGTCTTGTTGGCTGGGACACAGTGTACTTTATTCTCTTTCTGTAACATTATAGTCTTGTTGGCTGGGGCACAGTGTACTTTATTCTCTTTCTGTAGTATTAAAGTCTTGTTGGCTGGGGCACAGTGTACTTCTCTTTCTGTAACATTAAAGTCTTGTTGGCTGGGACACAGTGTACTTTATTCTCTTTCTGTAGCATTATAGTCTTGTTGGCTGGGGCACAGTGTACTGTATTCTCTTTCTGTAGTATTATAGTCTTGTTGGCTGGGGCACAGTGTACTTTATTCTCTTTCTGTAGCATTAAAATCTTGTTGGCTGGGACACAGTGTACTTTATTCTCTTTCTGTAGCATTAAAGTCTTGTTGGCTGGGACACAGTGTACTTTATTCTCTTTCTGTAACATTAAAGTCTTGTTGGCTGGGGCACAGTGTACTTTATTCTCTTTCTGTAGCATTATAGTCTTGTTGGCTGGGGCACAGTGTACTTTATTCTCTTTCTGTAACATTAAAGTCTTGTTGGCTGGGACACAGTGTACTTTATTCTCTTTCTGTAGCATTATAGTCTTGTTGGCTGAGGCACAGTGTACTTCTCTTTCTGTAGCATTATAGTCTTGTTGGCTGGGGCACAGTGTACTTTATTCTCTTTCTGTAACATTATAGTCTTGTTGGCTGGGGCACAGTGTACTTTATTCTCTTTCTGTAGCATTATAGTCTTGTTGGCTGAGGCACAGTGTACTTTATTCTCTTTCTGTAACATTAAAGTCTTGTTGGCTGGGACACAGTGTACTTTATTCTCTTTCTGTAATATTATAGTCTTGTTGGCTGGGGCACAGTGTACTTTATTCTCTTTCTGTAGCATTATAGTCTTGTTGGCTGGGGCACAGTGTACTTTATTCTCTTTCTGTAACATTATAGTCTTGTTGGCTGGGGCACAGTGTACTTTATTCTCTTTCTGTAGCATTAAAGTCTTGTTGGCTGGGACACAGTGTACTTTATTCTCTTTCTGTAGCATTATAGTCTTGTTGGCTGGGGCACAGTGTACTGTATTCACTTTCTGTAGCATTATAGTCTTGTTGGCTGGGGAACAGTGTACTTTATTCTCTTTCTGTAGCATTAAAATCTTTTTGGCTGGGACACAGTGTACTTTATTCTCTTTCTGTAACATTAAAGTCTTGTTGGCTGGGACACAGTGTACTTTATTCTCTTTCTGTAACATTAAAGTCTTGTTGGCTGGGACACAGTGTACTTTATTCTCTTTCTGTAGCATTATAGTCTTGTTGGCTGGGGCACAGTGTACTTTATTCTCTTTCTGTAGCATTATAGTCTTGTTGGCTGAGGCACAGTGTACTTCTCTTTCTGTAGCATTATAGTCTTGTTGGCTGGGGCACGGTGTACTTTATTCTCTTTCTGTAACATTATAGTCTTGTTGGCTGGGGCACAGTGTACTTCTCTTTCTGTAGCATTATAGTCTTGTTGGCTGAGGCACAGTGTACTTTATTCTCTTTCTGTAACATTAAAGTCTTGTTGGCTGGGACACAGTGTACTTTATTCTCTTTCTGTAGCATTATAGTCTTGTTGGCTGGGGCACAGTGTACTTTATTCTCTTTCTGTAGCATTATAGTCTTGTTGGCTGGGGCACAGTGTACTTTATTCTCTTTCTGTAACATTATAGTCTTGTTGGCTGGGGCACAGTGTACTTTATTCTCTTTCTGTAGCATTATAGTCTTGTTGGCTGGGACACAGTGTACTTTATTCTCTTTCTGTAGCATTATAGTCTTGTTGGCTGGGGCACAGTGTACTGTATTCTCTTTCTGTAGTATTATAGTCTTGTTGGCTGGGACACAGTGTACTTTATTCTCTTTCTGTAACATTAACGTCTTGTTGGTTGGGACACAGTGTACTTTATTCTCTTTCTGTAACATTAAAGTATTGTTGGCTGGGGCACAGTGTACTTTATTCTCTTTCTGTAGCATTATAGTCTTGTTGGCAGGGACACAGTGTACTTTATTCTCTTTCTGTAGGATTATAGTCTTTTTTTTTTTTTTTTTTTTCTTTTTTTTTTATAATATGTTTATTATTTTCCAATAAAAATAAAGTAAAAAAGACAGCAATACAAACAATGACATTCATTGTACTGTTGAATGGGATGGCCAGTTTAGAGGACAAAACAAAAGTTAACTCACACATACACAAAATAAAACAAAATCCTATTAGGTGGTACATGTATAAGAAGACAGCATATAGTCATTACAAGCAGTGTAGTTCAGCCAAAAATAAATATTGAGTGGAGTACAGCACAGAGTAGCAGCAGATCGTCAGCCCAGTTATGAAGCGGGGCTAGACCATTTATCCAGTATCGGCTGCCATATTTTGTAAAACAATGGACTTCTATTGGAGGTGTTGTATCGAATCTTTTCCATATGTATTACATTCCCTAAATCCCGTAACCACATTTCAAAGGTAGGTACAGTCTCCAATTTCCAAAATTGCAATATGAGCCTTTTGGCTAATAGAGTACACAGAGAGACAGCTTTCCCTTCCTGGTTATTCCCATCAACTGTACCAAACAGAGCGATCAATGGGTCTGGGGCTAGAACTCTATCAAAGGCCTTAGATAAGTAATCAAAAATGAGAGCCCAGTAAGCATGTAATTTAGGGCATGTCCAGAATAAGTGGGTCAACGTCCCCTCATCCTGCTTGCACCTCTCACACAGTGGTGAGGTGTCCGGGAATATTTTATGCAGTTTTACTTTTGAGTAGTGTAACCTGTGTATCACCTTAAACTGTACAAGGTTGTGTCTGGCATTCACTGAACTGTGGTTTATATTCCTGAGAGCTTCTATCCAGTCCTCATTTGAGATTTCTGAACCAAGTTCTTGTTCCCAAGCCCTTTTAATGGTGTCTGTGGATACCTCTATGTGGGCCTGTAGCACATCATACAGTCTAGAGACCGACCCTTTTGAATGGGGTTTGACAAGTATCAAGCTATCTAATGTAGGACTATTGGGCTTAATGCCATACTGTGGGATATGTGTCCTTAAGAAATTCCTGATTTGGAGGTATCTGAAAAAATGTGTTGTTGGCATGTTGAACTTTGCCTGTAATTGTTGAAATGAAGCTAACTGACCATCTATGTATAAATTACCAATTGTTGTGAGCCCCTTCTCCCTCCACTGTGAAAACACCACATCATCCAATGCAGGGTGGAAAGCATGATTCAGGCTAATCGGGCTGTCTATGTAAACAGTGGGTATGTTAAGAAAATCCCTAATCTGTTTCCAGATCCTAAGCGTATGACAAATGACTGGATTGGAGTCATAAGTGGGTTTTTTCACATATGATGGGCTATTAACAAGTGCAGGGAGTGAGGAACGTTGACAGGAGGCCTGCTCGATCAAAAGCCATGAAGGCATATCCTTCTGTCTCATCGCAGGTAAACTTTCCCTCCAGAAAGACACAATGTTCAGATTAGCAGCCCAATAATACAGTTTGAAGTGAGGAAGGCCAAAGCCCCCCTCTATCTTGTACTTGCATAAATGCTTCTTTGAAATTCTGGCTGCCTTGTTATCCCATAAAAATGGAGTTACTATTGAATCCAGTTTCTTAAAATAGCTTTGTGGTATGAAATTGGGTAGACATTGGAAGAGGTAAAGAAACCTGGGTAGGACAACCATTTTAATAGCGTTTATACGACCAACCAAGGAAATAGGCAGAGTTTTCCAGAAATCTATATTTTGTTTAAGCTGATATATTTTCATGTCCCAATTCACTTTCAATAGCTGGTCAAGGTCTCTTGTCACTACAATGCCAAGGCTTGTGAACTTGTCCCTCACTGTTCTAAACGGGGTAGATTGCAGAAATTGCATATCCACAGGCCGTGATATTGGCATCAACTCACTTTTTTGCCAGTTTATCTTGTAGCCAGAGAAGGAGCCGAATGTGTTTATCAAGTTAAGTAATGGTGGAATAGAAGTTTTAGGCTTAGACAAAAACAAAAGAACATCGTCTGCATATAGGGAAATTTTGTGCTGTGTGTCTTTTATTTTAACAGAAGCTATATCGGCACATGCCCGAATGCGAGTAGCAAGGGGTTCCATGGCTATAGCGAAGAGAGCAGGCGAAATAGGGCACCCCTGTCGGCACCCCTTGAACAGGCGGAATGACTGCGACATTTCCTGATTGGTCACAACGGACGCCATTGGGTGTGCATAAATAATTCTTATCCAATTAATAAATTCCTTTCCAAATCCGAAATGCTCCAGAACCGACATCATATACTTCCACTCAATCTGATCAAACGCCTTCTCTGCATCAAGAGCTATTACCACTGCCTCAACTTTATGATCATGATACATTACGTTGAAAAGGCGTCTCAAATTGTAGTATATATGTCGGCCCGGGATAAAACCTGTCTGGTCAGGGTGTATGATGTCGGAAATATATTTTTTCAATCGGTTTGCCAATATCTTTGTCAACACCTTGTTTTCTATGGGGAGTAACGACACGGGGCGATACGACGACATCTCCATGGAATCTCTATCTTTTTTCAAGATCAGGGCTATTGTAGCCTCATACAGTGTTTGCGGGAGTTTGGTATTTTCTTTGGATTGTTGAAACATTCGCAGCATAAGTGGAGATAGACTAGCGCAGTACTTCTTATAGAATTCTATTACATATCCATCGGGCCCAGGGGCCTTGCTGTTTGGAAATTGTGCTATCGCTGTGTTAATTTCATCTAAGGTTATCCCTGCATCGAGTGCGGCAGCTGCCCCCCTGTCTAGTTTAGGAAGTTCACATTCAGCGAGAAAGCGTTCCATAGTTTGTGGATCAGTAGCATCGCATTTTGATTGGTATAGCTCTGAGTAAAACTGCGCAAAGCATTTATTAATGTCCTGCGGATCTGTTACTATTTTACCCTTCTTGTCTTTTATTTTGTGAATAGCTCTAGATGCTTGTACATGCCTTAGCTGTCTTGCTAATAATTTATGTGGTTTGTCCCCCAGTTCAAAATAACTTTGTTGCGTTCTAGCAAGTAAAGAGCCCACCCGTTTCGAAAGGATGGTATTGTATTCATACTTTAACTTTGTGATCTTCTCAAGGACTGTATACGAGGAATTTGTCCTAAAAACGTTCTCCTGTTCCCCTAACTCTCTTTCAATTTCTCTCAGCCTAGTATTGGCACGTTTCTTCCTCTCTGATGTATAAGAAATAATGTAACCTCTAATCACAGCCTTTAGAGATTCCCAAAGGGTGGAGTCGTCCACATCCCCCGTGTCGTTAGTACTGAGGAAAAAGGCAATCTGCTCCTTCAAATACTGACAAAAAGCCTCATCTTTCAACAGGTATGCGTCTAAGCGCCACGGTCGCCGACCTGTCGACATATTGTCGAGTTTCAGCACCATGGACAGAGGAGAGTGGTCCGTAATTAGAATGGGGTGATAGGTAACCGACTCAGCTGCTGAAATTAGTTTGGAGTCCAACAAAAAATAGTCAATTCTGGAATATGATTTATGAACTGATGAAAAGAAAGAATAATCCCTGTCTGTTGGGTGCGTCAGTCTCCAAATATCGACAATGTTAAGGTTTGTCATCAATGTATTTAGACAGACACTGGCATTTGATTGTTGAAGTGACCTTGATAGCTGTTTATCTAAAAGAGGATCTAACGTACAGTTAAAGTCACCTCCAACAATAACACTTGTATCCGAGATATTTGGTATGGCCTTAAATACCCTTTGAAAAAATAATGGATCATCGAAGTTGGGTCCATATAAATTGACCAAGGTTATTGGTTTTGAATTCAGTGTACCAGCCACAATAATATACCGACCATTAGGATCTGAAATCGAGGTTGAGTAAACAAAAGGAATGTTTTTCCTTATCAGGATTGCTACCCCTCTCGCTTTTGCATCAAAGTTAGACTGGTATATCTGACCGATCCAGCCGACTCGTAGCTTGGCCTGCGCGGAGCGTTTAATATGAGTTTCTTGAAGAAGCACTATGTCAGCACCCAGTGATTTAAGATGAGAAAAAACCTTAGCTCGTTTCACGACATGCCCTAATCCATTACAGTTCCAGCTGACTATCTTTATTCCACCTGGTCTACTCTGTGCTCGGTCACTATGTGGCATTTCTTATTTTAAAGCAAATTGCTGCTGTCAAACAAAACCCTGAAGAAAAACGTCCCGCCGTGCGGGAGCTTGTCATGCCACCTGTACTAATAAACGTGAACATAAAACACAGACCCCATCCCCCCTCCCGTCCCTCCACCCGTCCCTTTACTGAGTGACTTCCCCAAACGAAGCGCTCCTTGACTAACACACAAACCTTAGGGTGTCTAGACATAAAGCTTGAACTAACTCGTCGTCTATAGATGCTCCGCATATAAACTAATATTAAATAACACTTAACTTAACTCTCACGTTAGGGGGTGAGTGGCGTTAAAACATGACATGCCAAACAATGCTATATTAGCCACAACATCTCACCTATCATATAAGTCCCAATTTCTGATCTTCTGATCGAAAAGACATAGGCCGGAAATTCAATTCACACACATTCCTGGCCTGTATTTGGCCATTTAGCCTGCTGGCACAGCCGTTCTGTATCCTCAGCCGGGGAGCTTGCTTGTCAAGAACAGATCGGCCTCTTTTGCGTTGTCAAACGTACGTGTTGATCCCTCGACTGTCACCTTAAACCGGGCTGGGAAGAGGAATCCATATCGGATGTTGGCCGCCCTGCATTTGTTGCGTACCTCATCATACTCTTTCCGTTGGTTCCTCACCTCCAAGGTAAGATCTGGGTAGAAAGACACCCTGGCTCCGTTGTAGTTAAGGGGGAACTTTTGACTAGCCAGCTTGAGGATGAGATCCCTGGTGTGGGGATAGTGCAGCCTTACAATGAATGGCCTTGGTGGCCCGCCCTTGGCCGGCTTCGTTGCCTGTGCTCTGTGTGCGCGGTCGATCAGGATGGCCGTTTTGAAGTGTTCACTCCCCAGCAATGCCGGTATCAGCTCCGAGACAAATTCAGTGGGTTTCCCTTTCTCAGTGTCCTCCTGGATCCCACATATTCGGATGTTCTGGCGTCTTGAATGCGACTCGAGCATTTCCAGTCGGGCCTTCAGGGTTTTGTTGTCATTTTTGAACGTTGCGCACTGTTTCTCTATGTCCTGTAGCCTGGCCTCGTGATCGATTGTCGTCTGCTCAACCTCGTGCACCCTTCCCTTAGTTGCCTTCACAGTTTCGGCCAAAGTCCCAATACTCTTTGAGATATCAGCCAACCTTGTGTCCACCTTCTTGCTTAGTGCGTTTATGGCAGCCAGTATGTCACTTTGAGTAGGATCTGTGGGGAACTCTTGGAAGCTAGCCTCTTCAGCTAGCTCCTCGTGGGTCGGCGACGTTGAAATTGGTTCGTTGTCTATCTCATTCCAATTATCTTGTTTAGCGCCCCCTTTTTTGTTGCCTTTTCCTTTTGTCATATTTGTTTGAAGTTATAGGTTGTGAGAGGTTAAGATAAATATTAATTTGTTTCAAAATTGAGCGGAGCTCTAGCAATGCACGTCTACTCCATAGCACGCTCTCTAGCGCCAGGATTATAGTCTTGTTGGATGAGGCACAGTGTACTTCTCTTTCTGTAGCATTATAGTCTTGTTGGCTGGGGTACAGTGTACTTTATTCTCTTTCTGTAACATTATAGTCTTGTTGGCTGGGGCACAGTGTACTTTATTCTCTTTCTGTAGCATTATAGTCTTGTTGGCTGAGGCACAGTGTACTTTATTCTCTTTCTGTAGCATTATAGTCTTGTTGGCTGAGGCACAGTGTACTTTATTCTCTTTCTGTAACATTAAAGTCTTGTTGGCTGGGACACAGTGTACTTTATTCTCTTTCTGTAGCATTATAGTCTTGTTGGCTGGGGCACAGTGTACTTTATTCTCTTTCTGTAACATTATAGTCTTGTTGGCTGAGGCACAGTGTACTTTATTCTCTTTCTGTAGCATTATAGTCTTGTTGGCTGGGGCACAGTGGAGCATAAGATGACTGAAGAGCACTGAGGTGGAGATTCTGTGTTGGTGCCCTTGGGGCCAGCTGGCAAGATGAGGACGAGTGAGGGAGTGTGAGTTTCGTTCCATAGCATTTGCTCCCCGAGGACATGTCGGTCACTTCACAAACTGTCACTTCTGGTAGGGATTAGACACATAGGCTTAGCTGGCTTTCACTATCTGTAAACCGTCTGTGAACCAGACAGCCCTTTGAAATTCTGTCCCTGCCAGTCACCAAACGTCAATGGTATAAGATGCAGTGTCAAATAAATGGCAAAGACAATGGCAGAGCTGCAGGAGCAACAGTCTGAATAGAACATCTTGACATTTTCCATTAATCGTCTGATCGAGGCATAGTGTTATGACATAAGAACTCTGGACGTACAAGTCATATCAGGAATATTTCAGGGGTAACAATGTATTGTAACTTAGTGTGATTTCATATGAAAGTCTCTCACAATATGTGTCATTAGACTAAATGTGATACAGAAAAAGAACAGCAAACATTAAATCAAAAAACGAACTCCACTCCTGTCAGTTGCCGTAAAGGTATATCACTTCCCTTCCCTCTCCTCCCTCCATCAATCCCCTCTCCCCATCCCTGCCCACAAACAATAAAACATCCCCACATCACCCTCCGTCTCCACTGAAAACAACACAACAGAAGGCTTTTCTTAGCTGCTACCATCATCAGCTCAATTTCCTGTGCCTGGTCATAGATCAAACCCAAATATCATTAAACGTTTAACTGTGACAGTGGTGCCTATCAGAGAAACAAAGCTAATAAAGCTAAGGCTAATGAATAGCTAACAACAAAGCTGACAGTAATGAATGGCTAGCTGGACATGATTCATGAGGTCATGGAAGCTGGAGATAAGAGCATCAGCCAGAGCCGGGAAGGGAGGGGAACTGCAGCGGCCAAAACCAAAACGTGCTAGCTAACTGACGCAATGAAAATGTCAGAGGCTACATGGTCCGACCTCCCAGTGGACTGTTTGCTCAGATGCTCCACCATCCACTGTGATAAATGTATTTTTTTTCAATATTCCACTGTTGATACAATCCCAAAATGTTTTGCATGTCAGCAATCAAGTTTTCAAGATATTGGACTTTGAAGAAGCACAGTGTCACCGGCCACATCATCATGATGATGCAAAACTTGACTGCTGACATACACATTGTTTTTGACTGTATCAACACTGGACTAATGAAAAAAAATACAAAATTGAGTGAATTCTCCCTTTAAAGTATTGCCTCCCTGCTAGTGTCCAAGTCTGAGTAGGATACAGCACAGTCATGTATTAACCACTCTATGCTCCCACTGGCACAACACATGTCAAACAGTTATCCAGAGAGACTTACAGGAGCAATTAGAATGAAGGCCCTTGCTCAAGTGCACATTGACCAATTTTTCACCTCGTCAGCTCATGGATTGGATGAGCAACCTGACCCAATGCTTTGAACCGCTAGATGACCAGGGCTGTCTGCTCCCCTGGAGTCCGTTTGACAGTGAGAGGACAATTCTTATTTGCTATAAGTTCTTTACATTTACATTTTGGTCATTTATCAGACACTCTTTTCCAGGGCAATGAGTAGGCTACACACAATTGCAATTATGCACGTACAAGCATGCTAGTCAGCTCTTGGACCTGCCTCGCGTGTGATGAGGGCAAAGTCCATTGTTTTCTCTGTTGTAGGGCTACTGCACTGTACAGAAATGATATAGCCACCAATGGCTTAGTTTGAATCTAAGTAATTATACACCCACACACAGACGAAGGCTGATCGGTGAGGGCAAAAAAGGGACGCTGGTAACAACAAGCAACAGAGAGAGAGAGAGAGAGTGTGTGTGTGTGTGTGTGTGTGTGTGTGTGTGTGTGTGTGTGTGTGTGTGTGTGTGTGTGTGTGTGTGTGTGTGTGTGTGTGTGTGTGTGTGTGTGTGTGTGTGTGTGTGTGTGTGTGTGTGTGTGTGTGTCCCTAACTCTATGTATACATGAGTCATTGTCTACAAGCAATAAGCTCTTGACTGACCCACATACTCTCACTCGTCTGGAAGGCAGATCAATAAATCACGATAAGGGAACAGGAAGGGGAGATGCTTTTTTTAAAAGCATCAACTATGAATTAAATCCCTCCACAGCCCTGCTGGTGCATAGAGGAGTATGCAATGTTCCAACGGCTAATCTGTATGCCAGATCAGTGTAGTCCAGAGCCCCATTTTCACATTGACCTAACACGTGGTTTTCGTGATCTGATCCAAGACTATCAGTGTTTGTGGAATTTACACAGGTTATTGTTACTCATTGCAATTTTTTTATATAATAGCCAATCAGCGTTGAGCTAAACTGAGCAAGCTCAGCTGTGAATGGTCCTGGCAGACCAAAAGAACGTGTCAAGGGAAGCCAGTTTGGATTTGGCTTTAGACCAATCACATCACAAGCCAAATCTGAATCTCGTTGTGTTGATGTCCTCCGGTGGCTAGTTAGCTAGCTAAAATCATCCCTTTCCTAAATTAGCCATGGATGGAGATTTGGACTTGTGGTTTTACTTAATTCTCTGTACTGGCCGATGATTATTATGGCGATTCTGATCCAACCATAATTTCATACATTGTGCCCCTGGCCTGAGAGGATGGAAGTTCAACATGTAACTAGATGTAGTGGGCTAATGTTAACTAGCTGGCCTGGCGTATCGTTGCCCATGAAAGGAAGTTAGGCTAGCAAGCAAGTATTTTAGCCAGGTAGCCTAGGACAACAAAAACTAAAACCGTGTACTGTATGACAGAGTTATAACCCGTTTAGGCAACATGAAAGAGAGGAGGATGGCATTGGCGTTTCTTTACAAGTAGGGTGAGTGAACATGTTTTTTTGACTTGCACGCATGCACGCACACACACCCACACACACACACAAACACACAGAAATCAGTACCATGGACAGCCACATCATATTTAGCTCATGTAGATTGGACTAAATCGTTTTTGGTTTCTTTTAGTTCTCATTGTATTAGACCAAGCAGAGGTGAATAGATGATGTTGAGATGTTGAAGTTGAAATGGTGCTGGAAGAGTGGAGGCAGATCCTGTTTTCTTTGCGACTTGCGGTAACTCTCTGTGGTTCTAAATCAACAGGTGTTTAGTAGTCCGAAAATGTCGGAAACATTAACTTCCTTGACCATGCTGTAGGTTATGTAACTGTTTGTTACATGCAATATGTTTTGTGGACTTCACTAGACAGAGGTTGCTCTCCGATTTTGTGATAAAACAAAAGTGTGGTTGAATTTATTTTCTGCCACTGTGTCTTCTTATTGTCTCAGCCTTAGGCCTATATATCACGGTGGCAAGGCATATGAACTAACAGGTTACAGAAAAAACAACACAATTATCACAACACATACTGTACTGCAGGTTGTAATATGGCTTTCGTTCTGGATTGGCTTCCCCTGTGATTTTAGCCACACGCCGCTACTGCCCGTAAGTAAGCATTTCACTGTTAGTCTACACCAGTTGTTTACGAAGCATGGGACAAATACAAATTTGATTTGACATGGTATTCAAATTAGGGCCAGGATGATACCAGTATCATGATACTCGTTAGTATCATGGCAAAAAAATTCAATAAGCGGAAGTTACCTCTTTAGGAGAACAGCCCTAATGTTGGAAACAAACATCATTATGTTGTCATCCAGAGTCACATGTATTTATTTTCCAAGCTACAGCACACAATATTCTACATATGTTGGGTTTATAAAGGACCAAAGAGTTTGGACTGTTTCCTGTTTGTATTTCTGGCATTGAAGAAATATTACGATACTGGTATCGTCACAGCCCTAATTAAAACATGTATCTTTATCAGTCCACTGTGTCCGGTATTGTTACCAGATTTCCTAGTCCCTCCCTGTACACACATTATTTGACAGGTATTCTTTCGAAATAATATGCTTTTATTTATTTGTAGATAATTATTGATGCCATAAGTCAATGGTGCCATCTGTCAATGATTTTACAGGGCGGTATAATGATGATTTAAATGATTTGACCATCCAGATCAGTTTAACCTTGTAATATACAGTATATAGACACAATGCATGCCTGACTACCACTGGAGATAGTCAGGAGAATCTGATCACAATCAGAACACAATGCGTCTATAAATCATCTACACCGATCTAAAAATGTGGACACAATCTGAATGTGAACAAGATCAGGACAATGGACCCATGTTAGCACCAGGTATAAACAGGACTAAAATGCAAACCAAAGGTGAACTAGTTCTTCACGCTATGGGGCCGTAGATTCACACCTCAGCCACGCTATTCTCTGTATTCCAACATGTTCAGAAATAGACAAACAACTGTTTCACTGTGAGCCCACACCTCAGATGGCTATGTAAATACCCATTATGTGAATTGCAGGGAGTTCACAGAGTGTGTGTATTTTAGGTGAAAATATAATTATATTGTATTTTCCTGAAAGACGAAATGCGTATTATGTGAATGACGTCAATGCACACTGATAAACACTGTTATGAAGGACTACTTACTGGCATAGAAAGGATACAACTGTTGTACACACACAGTCGACAGCATCCATTGACATCTCTACAGGTTGTCACGGCTCTTGGACACAGCGGGGAAGATGGTATGAAATAAGTGAGTGTTTCTAAGCTCTGTCTCTGACTGGTCTTCATGAAAAAGACTTTGAGTGAGAGAGAGAGACTGGCTGGCGCTCATGAATAAAACAGGATGTTGGTAGATAGATAGGAGAGGAGCGAGCTGATTTTGATACGAGGTTGATCACATCCGAAATCCATTTCAGGAGGAAACTAGAAGCCCACAAGTAGAGTGACCTTGGATGGAGAGAGTAAATAAGAAGAAGAGTAATGAGAAGGAGAGCCAGGAGCAGGAACGAAAACAAAACTAAGAACAAGAAGACAATGTTGGAGGAACTGTCAAGGTCAAAAGACAGTCCAGCAGACAAAAGTGGCACAATTGTCTGTAAGTTCCTCTGGTTGAGAAGACGTCATGTAACCAGATACCAACTGGTCAGTCCAAGTAAAGACATGTTCCATGACAAGATCAAGACGTTATGTAACCAGATTCCAACTGGTCAGTCCAAGTAAAGACATGTTCCATGACAAGATCAAGACGTCATGTAACCAGATTCCAACTGGTCAGTCCAAGTAAAGACATGTTCCATGACAAGATCAAGACGTCATGTAACCAGATTCCAACTGGTCAGTCCAAGTAAAGACATGTTCCATGACAAGATCAAGACGTCATGTAACCAGATTCCAACTGGTCAGTCCAAGTAAAGACATTTTCCATGACAAGATCAAGACGTCATGTAACCAGATTCCAGCTGGTCAGTCCAAGTAAAGACATGTTCCATGACAAGATCAAGACGTCATGTAACCAGATTCCAACTGGTCAGTCCAAGTAAAGACATGTTCCATGACAAGATCAAGACATCATGTAACCAGATTCCAACTGGTCAGTCCAAGTAAAGACATTTCCATGACAAGATCAAGACGTCATGTAACCAGATTCCAACTGGTCAGTCCAAGTAAAGACATGTTCCATGACAAGATCAAGACGTCATGTAACCAGATTCCAGCTGGTCAGTCCAAGTAAAGACATGTTCCATGACAAGATCAAGACGTCATGTAACCAGATTCCAACTGGTCAGTCCAAGTAAAGACATGTTCCATGACAAGATCAAGACGTCATGTAACCAGATTCCAACTGGTCAGTCCAAGTAAAGACATGTTCCATGACAAGATCAAGACGTCATGTAACCAGATTCCAACTGGTCAGTCCAAGTAAAGACATTTCCATGACAAGATCAAGACGTCATGTAACCAGATTCCAACTGGTCAGTCCAAGTAAAGACATGTTCCATGACAAGATCAAGACATCATGTAACCAGATTCCAACTGGTCAGTCCAAGTAAAGACATGTTCCATGACAAGATCAAGACGTCATGTAACCAGATTCCAACTGGTCAGTCCAAGTAAAGACATGTTCCATGACAAGATCAAGACGTCATGTAACCAGATTCCAACTGGTCAGTCCAAGTAAAGACATTTTCCATGACAAGATCAAGACGTCATGTAACCAGATTCCAACTGGTCAGTCCAAGTAAAGACATGTTCCATGACAAGATCAAGACGTCATGTAACCAGATTCCAGCTGGTCAGTCCAAGTAAAGACATGTTCCATGACAAGATCAAGACGTCATGTAACCAGATTCCAACTGGTCAGTCCAAGTAAAGACATTTCCATGACAAGATCAAGACGTCATGTAACCAGATTCCAACTGGTCAGTCCAAGTAAAGACATGTTCCATGACAAGATCAAGACGTCATGTAACCAGATTCCAACTGGTCAGTCCAAGTAAAGACATGTTCCATGACAAGATCAAGACATCATGTAACCAGATTCCAACTGGTCAGTCCAAGTAAAGACATTTTCCATGACAAGATCAAGACGTCATGTAACCAGATTCCAACTGGTCAGTCCAAGTAAAGACATGTTCCATTACAAGATCAAGACGTCATGTAACCAGATTCCAACTGGTCAGTCCAAGTAAAGACATGTTCCATGACAAGATCAAGACATCATGTAACCAGATTCCAGCTGGTCAGTCCAAGTAAAGACATGTTCCATGACAAGATCAAGACGTCATGTAACCAGATTCCAACTGGTCAGTCCAAGTAAAGACATTTTCCATGACAAGATCAAGACGTCATGTAACCAGATTCCAGCTGGTCAGTCCAAGTAAAGACATGTTCCATGACAAGATCAAGACGTCATGTAACCAGATTCCAGCTGGTCAGTCCAAGTAAAGACATGTTCCATGACAAGATCAAGACGTCATGTAACCAGATTCCAACTGGTCAGTCCAAGTAAAGACATTTCCATGACAAGATCAAGACGTCATGTAACCAGATTCCAGCTGGTCAGTCCAAGTAAAGACATTTTCCATGACAAGATCAAGACGTCATGTAACCAGATTCCAACTGGTCAGTCCAAGTAAAGACATTTCCATGACAAGATCAAGACATCATGTAACCAGATTCCAACTGGTCAGTCCAAGTAAAGACATGTTCCATGACAAGATCAAGACATCATGTAACCAGATTCCAACTGGTCAGTCCAAGTAAAGACATTTCCATGACAAGATCAAGACGTCATGTAACCAGATTCCAACTGGTCAGTCCAAGTAAAGACATTTTCCATGACAAGATCAAGACATCATGTAACCAGATTCCAACTGGTCAGTCCAAGTAAAGACATTTCCATGACAAGATCAAGACATCATGTAACCAGATTCCAACTGGTCAGTCCAAGTAAAGACATGTTCCATGACAAGATCAAGACGTCATGTAACCAGATTCCAACTGGTCAGTCCAAGTAAAGACATGTTCCATGACAAGATCAAGACATCATGTAACCAGATTCCAACTGGTCAGTCCAAGTAAAGACATTTTCCATGACAAGATCAAGACATCATGTAACCAGATTCCAACTGGTCAGTCCAAGTAAAGACATTTTCCATGACAAGATCAAGACGTCATGTAACCAGATTCCAACTGGTCAGTCCAAGTAAAGACATGTTCCATTACAAGATCAAGACGTCATGTAACCAGATTCCAACTGGTCAGTCCAAGTAAAGACATGTTCCATGACAAGATCAAGACATCATGTAACCAGATTCCAGCTGGTCAGTCCAAGTAAAGACATGTTCCATGACAAGATCAAGATGTCATGTAACCAGATTCCAACTGGTCAGTCCAAGTAAAGACATTTTCCATGACAAGATCAAGACGTCATGTAACCAGATTCCAGCTGGTCAGTCCAAGTAAAGACATGTTCCATGACAAGATCAAGACGTCATGTAACCAGATTCCAGCTGGTCAGTCCAAGTAAAGACATGTTCCATGACAAGATCAAGACGTCATGTAACCAGATTCCAACTGGTCAGTCCAAGTAAAGACATTTCCATGACAAGATCAAGACGTCATGTAACCAGATTCCAGCTGGTCAGTCCAAGTAAAGACATTTTCCATGACAAGATCAAGACGTCATGTAACCAGATTCCAACTGGTCAGTCCAAGTAAAGACATTTTCCATGACAAGATCAAGACATCATGTAACCAGATTCCAACTGGTCAGTCCAAGTAAAGACATGTTCCATGACAAGATCAAGACATCATGTAACCAGATTCCAACTGGTCAGTCCAAGTAAAGACATTTCCATGACAAGATCAAGACGTCATGTAACCAGATTCCAACTGGTCAGTCCAAGTAAAGACATTTTCCATGACAAGATCAAGACATCATGTAACCAGATTCCAACTGGTCAGTCCAAGTAAAGACATTTCCATGACAAGATCAAGACGTCATGTAACCAGATTCCAACTGGTCAGTCCAAGTAAAGACATGTTCCATGACAAGATCAAGACGTCATGTAACCAGATTCCAACTGGTCAGTCCAAGTAAAGACATGTTCCATGACAAGATCAAGACATCATGTAACCAGATTCCAACTGGTCAGTCCAAGTAAAGACATTTTCCATGACAAGATCAAGACATCATGTAACCAGATTCCAACTGGTCAGTCCAAGTAAAGACATGTTCCATTACAAGATCAAGACGTCATGTAACCAGATTCCAACTGGTCAGTCCAAGTAAAGACATTTCCATGACAAGATCAAGACATCATGTAACCAGATTCTAACTGGTCAGTCCAAGTAAAGACATTTCCATGACAAGATCAAGACGTCATGTAACCAGATTCCAACTGGTCAGTCCAAGTAAAGACATTTTCCATGACAAGATCAAGACGTCATGGGAAAGATGTGAGATGTTGGTTGTTATCATGTCAAATAAATAGCCAGATAAATATGTCTTTTTCTGCTTCCTGAAAATGTTCATTTCCTTCTACAACCAGTGTCCCAAAAAACTAAAACAAGGCATTTCATCTTCTGTGTTCTATATAAAGTGTAATATTGGGATGTAAACACAAACTTAAACACATTTCAACTCAATATCTGACGTGGTACAGGTGTCTTCTTTAATTTGTCTGCTTTTGATACCATGAAGATTCTACCAAAGACAACTTGTGTGACCTTGTTGGAGACCATTGTAACACAGGGGATGGATACTATTTGTCAGTGGACACTGATAGCATTACAGGAACCTGCCACATTTTCAAAATCTGTGGGTGGCAAACCAACCCAATACGCTTGGAATGTGGAGACATAATAGAATGTCAAAAAGAAAAAATGACTATAGACACCTTTCTGTTTTGGAGAGAGCGTTGGGTTTGCGAGCAAATGCATTCACAGTGGCTAATTAATGGTAAAAAGTGAATGGTTTTGCCCAACAGTTAGCCAAGATGATTAAGCTAGTCAGCTAAAATTATTTGCAGTTAGTTAACAATTGTGTCTACACTACTTTCGATGCCATTAGATTCATCTGTGGAAGTAAATTGGCTGGAAATTAGGCATTCACATAATACTGTCTATTTCATTCACATAACACAGTGTACAGTATTTCGTTAAACTATCGAGCAGAGGGATTCACACAACACCGTCTATTTCATTCCAGAGGGATTCACACAACACCGTCTGTTTCATTCCAGAGGGATTCACACAACACCGTCTATTTCATTCCAGAGGGATTCAGACAACACCTTCTATTTCATTCCAGAGGGATTCACACAACACCTTCTATTTCATTCCAGAGGGATTCACACAACACCTTCTATTTCATTCCAGAGGGATTCACACAACACCGTCTATTTCATTCCAGAGGGATTCACACAACACCGTCTATTTCATTCCAGAGGGATTCACACAACACCTTCTATTTCATTCCAGAGGGATTCACACAACACCTTCTATTTCATTCCATAGGGATTCACACAACACCTTCTATTTCATTCCAGAGGGATTCACACAACACCGTCTATTTCATTCCAGAGGGATTCACACAACACCTTCTATTTCATTCCAGAGGGATTCACACAAAACCTTCTATTTCATTCCAGAGGGATTCACACAAAACCTTCTATTTCATTCCAGAGGGATTCACACAAAACGTTCTATTTCATTCCAGAGGGATTCACACAACACCTTCTATTTCATTCCAGAGGGATTCACACAACACCGTCTATTTCATTCCAGAGGGATTCAGACAACACCTTCTATTTCATTCCAGAGGGATTCACACAACACCTTCTATTTCATTCCAGAGGGATTCACACAACACCTTCTATTTCATTCCAGAGGGATTCACACAACACCGTCTATTTCATTCCAGAGGGATTCACACAACACCGTCTATTTCATTCCAGAGGGATTCACACAACACCTTCTATTTCATTCCAGAGGGATTCACACAACACCTTCTATTTCATTCCAGAGGGATTCACACAACACCTTCTATTTCATTCCAGAGGGATTCACACAACACCGTCTATTTCATTCCAGAGGGATTCACACAACACCTTCTATTTCATTCCAGAGGGATTCACACAAAACCTTCTATTTCATTCCAGAGGGATTCACACAAAACGTTCTATTTCATTCCAGAGGGATTCACACAACACCTTCTATTTCATTCCAGAGGGATTCACACAACACCGTCTATTTCATTCCAGAGGGATTCACACAACACCTTCTATTTCATTCCAGAGGGATTCACAACACCGTCTGTTTCATTCCAGAGGGATTCAGACTGGAGGATTTTTGCCTCCAGTCTGCCTCCAGTCTGACATGTATTTTTCGTCTGTCCTCAGAGGGGATGGCTAGAGTTCAGAAAGTGCACCGTACAGACTTCTCAGGTAATTTTTTCCATATCTTTCGCCAGCCTTACAGGTAATCCAGACCACATACACACAGGGAAGCATGGTAGGAAACAAAGACAGGCACTACTATGGATGTGGCATCCATTTTAGGACATCCTCAGCCTCTTGATCAGATAGTGCTGAGGTTGTAAGGCTGAGGGATGACACTTGACTCAAGGAAGGGTAAGGTTTGACAAAGGAGCCAAAGTTACTGAGGTGCAAAGGTGAGAAAAAAATATCATGCGCTGCCTCCCATTCTCAACCGAAAGGACAGTAGTATATTTACACTAGTTCTGACCATGATCATCAGAGAGGATGGTAGTATATTTACACTAGCTCTGACCATGATCATCAGAGAGGATGGTAGTATATTTACACTAGCTCTGACCATGATCATCAGAGAGGATGGTAGTATATTTACACTAGCTCTGACCATGATCCACAGAGAGGATGGTAGTATATTTACACTAGTTCTGACCATGATCATCAGAGAGGATGGTAGTATATTTACACTAGTTCTGACCATGATCATCAGAGAGGATGGTAGTATATTTACACTAGTTCTGACCATGATCATCAGAGAGGATGGTAGTATATTTACACTAGTTCTGACCATGATCCACAGAGAGGATGGTAGTATATTTACACTAGCTCTGACCATGATTCACAGAGAGGATGGTAGTATATTTACACTAGTTCTGACCATGATCCACAGAGAGGATGGTAGTATATTTACACTAGCTCTGACCATGATCATCAGAGAGGATGGTAGTATATTTACACTAGCTCTGACCATGATCATCAGAGAGGATGGTAGTATATTTACACTAGCTCTGACCATGATCATCAGAGAGGATGGTAGTATATTTACACTAGCTCTGACCATGATCCACAGAGAGGATGGTAGTATATTTACACTAGTTCTGACCATGATCATCAGAGAGGATGGTAGTATATTTACACTAGTTCTGACCATGATCATCAGAGAGGATGGTAGTATATTTACACTAGTTCTGACCATGATCATCAGAGAGGATGGTAGTATATTTACACTAGTTCTGACCATGATCCACAGAGAGGATGGTAGTATATTTACACTAGCTCTGACCATGATTCACAGAGAGGATGGTAGTATATTTACACTAGTTCTGACCATGATCCACAGAGAGGATGGTAGTATATTTACACTAGCTCTGACCATGATCATCAGAGAGGATGGTAGTATATTTACACTAGTTCTGACCATGATCATCAGAGAGGATGGTAGTATATTTACACTAGCTCTGACCATGATCATCAGAGAGGATGGTAGTATATTTACACTAGCTCTGACCATGATCATCAGAGAGGATGGTAGTATATTTACACTGGCTCTGACCATGATCCACAGAGAGGATGGTAGTATATTTACACTAGTTCTGACCATGATCATCAGAGAGGATGGTAGTATATTTACACTAGCTCTGACCATGATCATCAGAGAGGATGGTAGTATATTTACACTAGCTCTGACCATGATCATCAGAGAGGATGGTAGTATATTTACACTAGTTCTGACCATGATCATCAGAGAGGATGGTAGTATATTTACACTAGCTCTGACCATGATCCACAGAGAGGATGGTAGTATATTTACACTAGTTCTGACCATGATCCACAGAGAGGATGGTAGTATATTTACACTAGTTAGTTCTGACCATGATCCACAGAGAGGATGGTAGTATATTTACACTAGCTCTGACCATGATCATCAGAGAGGATGGTAGTATATTTACACTAGTTCTGACCATGATCCACAGAGAGGATGGTAGTATATTTACACTAGTTCTGACCATGATCATCAGAGAGGATGGTAGTATATTTACACTAGTTCTGACCATGATCCACAGAGAGGATGGTAGTATATTTACACTAGTTCTGACCATGATCATCAGAGAGGATGGTAGTATATTTACACTAGTTCTGACCATGATTCACAGAGAGGATGGTAGTATATTTACACTAGTTCTGACCATGATCATCAGAGAGGATGGTAGTATATTTACACTAGTTCTGACCATGATCATCAGAGAGGATGGTAGTATATTTACACTAGTTCTGACCATGATCCACAGAGAGGATGGTAGTATATTTACACTAGTTCTGACCATGATTCACAGAGAGGATGGTAGTATATTTACACTAGTTCTGACCATGATCCACAGAGAGGATGGTAGTATATTTACACTAGTTCTGACCATGATCCACAGAGAGGATGGTAGTATATTTACACTAGTTCTGACCATGATTCACAGAGAGGATGGTAGTATATTTACACTAGTTCTGACCATGATCCACAGAGAGGATGGTAGTATATTTACACTAGTTCTGACCATGATCCACAGAGAGGATGGTAGTATATTTACACTAGCTCTGACCATGATCATCAGAGAGGATGGTAGTATATTTACACTAGTTCTGACCATGATCATCAGAGAGGATGGTAGTATATTTACACTAGTTCTGACCATGATCCACAGAGAGGATGGTAGTATATTTACACTAGCTCTGACCATGATTCACAGAGGGGATGGTAGTATATTTACACTAGTTCTGACCATGATCCACAGAGAGGATGGTAGTATATTTACACTAGCTCTGACCATGATCATCAGAGAGGATGGTAGTATGTTTACACTAGTTCTGAACATGATTCACAGAGAGGATGGTAGGATATTTACACTAGCTCTGACCATGATCCACAGAGAGGATGGTAGTATATTTACAGTAGTTCTGACCATGATTCAGAGAGGATGGTAGTATATTTACACTAGTTCTGACCATGATTCAGAGAGGATGGTAGTATATTTACATTAGTTCTGAACATGATTCAGAGAGGATGGTAGGATATTTACACTAGTTCTGACCATGATTCACAGAGAGGATGGTAGGATATTTACACTAGTTAGTTCTGACCATGATCCACAGAGAGGATGGTAGTATATTTACACTAGTTAGTTCTGACCATGATTCACAGAGAGGATGGTAGTATATTTACACTAGTTCTGAACATGATCATCAGAGAGGATGGTAGTATATTTACACTAGCTCTGACCATGATTCACAGAGAGGATGGTAGTATATTTACACTAGCTCTGACCATGATTCACAGAGAGGATGGTAGTATATTTACACTAGCTCTGAACATGATTCACAGAGAGGATGGTAGGATATTTACACTAGCTCTGACCATGATTCACAGAGAGGATGGTAGTATATTTACACTAGCTCTGAACATGATTCACAGAGAGGATGGTAGTATATTTACACTAGCTCTGAACATGATTCACAGAGAGGATGGTAGTATATTTACACTAGCTCTGACCATGATTCACAGAGAGGGTGGTAGTATATTTACACTTGCTCTGAACATGATTCACAGAGAGGATTGTAGTAAATTTACACTAGTTCTGAATGTGATCTCCTGTCACTTCCACAATACCTTGTAAATTGTATTTGTATTTATTATGGATATACTCTTCCTGGGGTCCAGCAAAATTAAGGCAATACCATTTTAAAACATTACAATACATTCACAGATTGTGTGTGTGTGCGTGTGTCACAGTCCCCGCTGTTCCATAAGTTTTTTTTTAATCTGTTTTTTAAATCTAATTTTACTGCTTGTGTCAGTTACTTGATGTGGAATAGAGTTCCATGTTGTCATGGCTCTATGTAGTACTGTGTGCCTCCCATATTCTGTTCTGGACTTGGGGACTGTGAAGAGACCTCTTGTGGCATGTCTTGTGGGGTATGCATGGGTGTCCGAGCTGTGTGCCAGTAGTTTAGACAGTCAGCTCGATGCATTCAACATGTCAATACCTCTCATAAATAAAAGTAGTGATGTAGTCAATCTCTCCTCCACTTTCAGCCAGGAGAGATTTGACATGCATATTATTAAAATTAGCTCTCTGTGTACATCCAAGGACCAGCCGTGCTGCCCTGTTCTTAGCCAATTGCAATTTTCCTAAGTCCTTTTTTGTGGCACCTGACCAAACGACTGAACAGTAGTCAAGGTGCGACAAAACTAGGGCCTGTAAGACCTGCCTTGTTGATAGTGGTATTAAGTGATAAGTGAGAGGTTCACAGCAGACGTAGACAACAGATGGTCGTGAAACACACACTCCATGCTAACACCTGTGGCTACTATGCATATTCATGCTCCTCACCAGGTTTTAGACTGCAGTGTGCGGCATCACTGGGTTATTCATCTGTTTAGATGGTGACAGCGTCTACTCCTACACTTCCGCATTGACAAGACTGGAATAATGATGACCACATGTCTGCTTGTTTCCAGCAGAACGCCTCTGCCCTGCATATAGATCCTTATGATACAGATGTAGGATCTTAATTTGACCCCGCAGCTACTGAGAAATGCAAATTATTGCGTGGATTATAATTAATGTACATTTCTGTAGTGGTTGATACATGTCTGACATTTTAAAGTGGCAATTAAAACTTTAGAAACCTTTTTAAACCTTAAATACACTATAAGATAGCAGATCTGTAGATAGTAACTGACCAGTGGTCAGAAAATCACCACAGACATATAGTCCAATGGAGGCTGGTGGGAGGAGCTATAGGAGGACAGGCTCAATGTTATGGTCGGAATCGAATAATGGAACGCTACCAAACACATCAAACATATGGAAACCAGACTCCATTAGAATACATGTCTGTGGTGATTTTCTGACCACTGGTCAGTTACTCTGCATCAGGATCTGCACAACCTCCATTGGGAGCCTGTATCGCATAGGTCTCATGTTCACAGCTCTATAACACTACAGAATGTATCTCTATCAGAACCAATGGGGGAGAAGACCAGGCAGATAGCACAATAACAGTCTGGTTAGTGATCTATCATTTGGATCAATCTTTCTCACACTGCACCTCTCAAGGAAATGACTGATGCTCTGGCCCAACCCTGCTTTGTCCGGGGCAACACTGCTTTGTTCATTTTACGTGTGACCGTGTGCTCCTTATCTATCCCAAAACATATCCCAGGAAGTGTTACCAGATTGCTGGACATTTGCTCTGTAACGGTGGAGAGCACCACTTTGTATTCCTCTGTCCTCAAACTTCCCTTGTGTTAAAATGGAGAGAGGTGTGACGCAAAATGCTACAGGCCCTCTGTAGAAAACCCTTAAAGTTGTCCATGAGTACTACTCAGAACCCTCTCTCAAACCCTCTCTCTGGCCCTGGGACATAGAGATGAACTTTGTGACTTCTAACAGCTGAGGTAGGCTACCAATCTCCGACCTCAGCCTGAGTCTTTAGTCCTGTTGCAAAAGGACACTTCACACCTATGTGTTAAGGACCAGGTTGCCAGGGAACAGAGTCAGCTGACCCGGTCAGTCAATCAGTGGCCCAGTCTGGGGTTGGAGACCCCAGTCTGCTCCTGAACTCTTTAGTTGTCTCCAGGAAGGCAGGTTGAGAGAACCTCTAGAAACTTCTGTCCTCCACCTCAACTCACATCTGCACCATTTCCACATGGACAATCTTTCTTCTGGACTCCCTGACTGGTGTCTAGTGTGTCTTTGACCAAACACCACTACAACACTAACACTATCTGGAAGGACCGATGCCGGAGGCGAGAAGCAGGTACGGGGACTTGACTTTTAATCAGGAACAGACAAAGAGCAAGACAGAAACAGCGTCAGCACACGGACACACAATGACAAACGACAATCAGTGCAGCAACAGGGAACAGAGTTGGGGAGGTAATAAACAGATGATTAAGTCCAGGTGAGTCCAATAATATGCTGATGAGCTTGACGGGGGGAAGGCAAGTGTGCGTAATGATGGTGGCAGGAGTGCGTAATGTTGGGGAGCCTGGCGCCCTCGAGCTCCAGGGGGGAAGAGCGGGAGCAGGCGTGGATAATTAAAGATCAATTACAAGTGGTTGAGAGGCTATGTTCCAAATTGAACAGGGGAGGATGCCACTTGTAGCTCAAATGTAATCACTCTAGTAAATAGTGGCTATAGATGATAATTCAAACATCTCAAATTAACACCATGGATGAGAAGCCTCTGCCTATAATTGATTTAACTAGGCAAGTCAGTTTAGAACAAATACTTATTTACAATGACAGCCTATACCGGCCAAACCCGGACAACACTGGGCCAATTGTGCACCACCCTATGGGACTACCAATCACAGATAGTTGTGATACAGCCTGGATTTGAACCAGGGTGTGTGTTCTGAGATGCATTGCCTTAGACCGCTGCTCCACTCGGGAGCCCCCATTCATTTCAAGCCGGTGTTCGCAATTTCAGTTGCTGACATTTTCCTAAATGTGGAAAGATTAGGGTTGCACAATTCCAGTGACTTTGCCAAAACTCCCAGGTTTTCCAGAAATCCCGGGTGGAAGAGGAAGCAATCAGCAGGAAATCCAGAATCCTCTGACCAGGATTGTTGGAAACCCGGAATTTTCAAATCAAATCAAATTTTACTAGTCACATGCGCCGAATACAACAGGTGTAGACCTTACAGTGTAATGCTTACTTACGAGCCCCTAACCAACAATGCAGTTTAAAAAAAAATACTGATAAGAATAAGAAATAAAAGTAACAAGTAACTGAAGAGCAGCAGTAAAATAACAATAGCAAGACAATACAGAGGGGGGTACCGGTACAGAGTCAATGTGCGGGGGCACCGGTTAGTTGAGGTAATATGTACATGAAGGGAGAGCTATTAAAGTGACAACAACAGAGAGTAGCAGCGGAGTAAAAGAGGGGGGGGGGGGGGGGGCAATGCAGATAGTCTGGGTAGCCATTTGATTAGGTGTTCAGGATTCTTATGGCTTGGGGATAGAAGCTGTTTAGAGGCCTCTTGGACCTAGACTTGGCTCTCCGGTACCGCTCGCCGTGCGGTAGCAGAGAGAACAGTCTATGACTAGTGAGGCTGGAGTCTTTGACAATTTTGCAACTGTAGGAAAGATTGGGATAATTGATGTACGATATATTGGAATAGCTGTGTCTGTCACCTTTTCTCTGTCCTGAACTCTAATATGGGATGGCAGTATGAGACATTCTAACAATATGCAAACCAGTGGAGGCTGCTGAGGGGAGGACAGCTCATTATAATGTCTGGAACAGTGCTAATGGGATGGCATCCAACACATAGAAACCATGTTGGATACCATTCCACTTATTCCACTCCAGCCATTACCACGAGCCCATCCTCCCCTATTAAGTTGCCACCAACCTCCTGTGATTCAAACACAGCTCAATAGTCTATTGAACTCATTGACCCTTTATCAATAGCATAAGCCGAGACTGACGACAAAGTCAGAATCTCCAAGCTTTCCCCTCAATCAAGTAAGCCAATAGTATTGACATGATGATTTCATCCCTTGCAGGCTTCATAAAAACAGATCCTATAGTTCATTTAGGACAGCTATGAACTGTCAGGGTCACAACTATACAAAAAAAAGACCTTTAATGATGATAATATTGTCATTGACACACATTGGTAATTCTGAGAATAACAGCCTGTTTCACAGGGACATCAAAGCCTGGGTCTTTTTATAGATAATTTACCACACTCTTACTAACAATATTCACTAGCTGATAGGAAAAACAGTCTTCACAAAGGTCAAGCTAGACTTTAAATGGAAACTCTAGTGACATATGACCCATAATGTTCTCCCCGGTGACCCAGCTCCATCAACACTCCACTGCTCCAACTGGAAACTGGGGGAAAAACCGTGAGGAAAGAAAATAACAAAAAAACATATTTTTATTTGGCAAAGCCTGGTCCCAAATCTGTTTGTGCTGTCTTCCCAACTCCTAGCCTGGTTCCAGATCTGTTTGTGCTGTCTTGCCAACTCCTAGCCTGGTCCCAGATCTGTTTGTGCTGTCTTCCCAACTCCTAGCCTGGTCCCAGATCTGTTTGTGCCGTCTTGCCAACTCCTAGTCTGGTTCCAGATCTGTTTGTGCCGTCTTGCCAACTCCTAGTCTGGTTCCAGATATGTTTGTGCTGTCTTCCCAACTCCTAGCCTGGTTCCAGATCTGTTTGTTCTGTCTTCCCAACTCCTAGTCTGGTTCCAGATCTGTTTGTGCTGTCTTGCCAACTTCTAGCCTGGTTCCAGATATGTTTGTGCCGTCTTGCCAACTCCTAGTCTGGTTCCAGATCTGTATGTGCTGTCTTGCCAACTCCTAGCCATTCCCATATTTGTTTGTGCTGTCTTGCTGACTCCTAGCCTGGTCCCAGTTCTGTTTGTGCTTTCTTGTCAACTCTTGAGATCATTGCTTGGCAAAACAGCATTAGGAGTTGGCTATACAAGACAACTATATTGAGGACCAGTCTAGGGTTAGGCTGTGCTGTACTTACCTCCCTTGGCTACCTGTTCCTGTGCCTTTACATACGTGTAGGTACTGAACAGCTTATTGCTTGTGTAGATGTGGCATTTGTGTAACTCTTCAACCAATGTTATCAAACTCCCATGTATGTCATTTGTGATCAGTCAGTCCTGCTGGATTACCAGCTTCTATATGTGCAGACTTCAGCCTTGTATGTAGTTACATACAGTATTTCTTAGCACACTCGTATCTAACTGACTTTCAAGTTGGACTATTTGGAATCAGTTTCATCTCTGGATCAACATACTATATTACAAAACTTACACTACTTCACAAGATTGATCTGATCTGTGAAACCAAAACAAACAGAACATTTGACGATTGAAATAAGACAACTAATGCATGTCACCTGGACAAAGGAAACCCCGAAATGGAGGACCAGTCTCCTCAATCAAGTCACTATTCATCTGACTGGGAAGGAAACTAAGCTTTTAAGCACTGGTTAGGAGGAAAGCGAGCTGTGATCCGCACTGGTGCTTTGCCCAGATAAGTAGGACCTTCACAGATGCCTTCCACTCTTCCATGTTCCCTCACACAATGGTTGCTAGGTAACGGCAGGCGCTTCATGCCATGTCGTGTGTTCAGAGGGCCGCAGCATGAGTGAAAAACCCTTATATAAAGTGCTCATAAGAGAGTCAAACAGAACAGTAGCGGACAAGGGCATTAATGCACACCAGGGTAAGGAACTGAGGGACTCTGTGGTTCGTTGGTGTGTGTGTGCATGTGTGCTTGTGTGCTTGTGTGTCTGTGTGTATTTGCATGTATTTGTGTTACAGAAGATGTGAACGTTAATGGAAAACCAAGTGTTCTCTCATAGCCTAAAAAATATTTGCCTTGCTTGAACGTCTTCCTCTAGCTGGTCTACCAGCTGCCAGGGAACCATCAGCACTCAGATGGAAAGCTGAACACCCCTCATTCAAATGTACATTGGCGACACTCGCCCCCGCATCTTCCGTCTTTTCAAATGGCGCTCTACTCTGCTGGAAATGGAGATTGCCCAATTGCACGGTTGTTAATAGTGGTTATGCAAAGAAATCTTTTCTCCTCCACAGTCTCAGTGTAAAGACTCTCGGAGTTCGAGTGAAGTCTCCTGCAGTGCCATTAGCCTGGCAGAACAACAGAAGAGGATCCTAATAGAATCCACCACGACCGGGCCAAGGTGTTGAGTGGGTGCAGGTGCAGAGGCTCAAAGTACATCTCAAGTCGTCTGACTGACATTGCCAGGGGTTTTGTTATGTTGTGCACAGACGTGAACTTGTTTAAAGTACATTTCATTTTGGGTATGTGAGACAGAGATTTCGGAATAGGCTTCAGTACCAAACTTATTCGATTTTGTCCAATGCAAGAGATGGAGGGGGCGGGCTTCAACATAACACAAACAATTTATACAGGAGTACAACCGTTCTGCTGCATGCCAATGTTTGCTATACGCCGTTTTGATCATTTCTCATCTGAAAGCTTCCAGCACCGTATTTCTTAAGAAAACCCTTTCAACCATACTAACAAACCCGCCGTTCAACACAAGGGCTTTGTGGAGCTTCTGTTGAAAGTCTCTCTGCTTTTATCAAAGGCCTTGTCTGTCTTTCATGTGACTTTTGCTTTTATCACCTCGGCCAAAGCTGACAAATGTCTGCTTGTGTGAATGAACATGTACAAACTCTCAGACATGCGCCACAGACAACATTTACACCTAGACTACTAATGATTATGGTACTCTAAAACAACCCAGCAGAGATTATTATAGAGTACTACTGGGCTCTGAGAGATGAGCACCAAAGCCACGAGAAGAAGAGATCTGGCTGCCCGCAGCGTGGAATGGTGTACGCGGGCCGTTAGATGTGCCCAAACCAGGACCTTAGGAAAGGGTGCAGGGTACGGGGTGTGTCACCATGGTGAAACGGCAGAGGTGAAAGGGGGGCACCCTGCCGTTTTCCAATAGCGTCAGAAGTTCTTCAGACACACAAGAGCTCTTCACAGCCCTGAAGCTCTGAATCCTGCGACCCGTGTGCCCTTTGCTGATAATGACTTCCCACACAACGCAATTATGTGAGTGCAGGCAAGCCGGCAAAGGCCAGACAGGCAAAGACAAAAATAACTGGCAAGTAGCCTCATGGTCCTATGGAGACAAAATAAATTGGTTGATAGTTGTGTTATGGTTGGTTTTCTGAAATTCACAAATAGAACCTCTACTATAAGTTAAACGTTCCTCTATCAGAAGAATACAAGTTCCTCTAATCTCATAGGGACGAATCCTAACTTCCACTTAAGTCAAATGCATAACTAAGTGAAGATTTCCCATTAGCCATACATAGCTACCATAACGAGCTTCCAGTGAATCATCTCAAGTGCATAAGCATTTTTGAAGCTCAGAGAGCAATGGTGAATAATACTTTTGGGCCACTAAAGTATTATTCATCTATTCTGCCTGAGACGGAGGCAGTCGCTTGCTGATTAGCATATTCATCAGACTTGACCTCCAGCTCAGCTTTGGTCATGCTGTCACTCAGATGAGATCACAGATCTGTGAATCATGACTCGTCTCTGCTGCACTCAGAGCTGCTGAACCAGAGACAGGACGGCTACAGTAATAAACCTGACCCCAGCGCAAAGCGTCACTGTCGGGTACAGAGAATGACAACGCCCCTCTAGATAGAGAGAGACTGGTTGGAGTCTGTGGTTGTCCATCTGTCTGGTTTGTCAAAAGTAGAGGATGATGTGCAAAAGAGCAAAGCTTTTAAGGATCTCTTTTCCAATCCATTATGATGTGATATTAGAGTCTCCAGTTCATGTTCGCCGTGTGCAAAGTGAAATCGATGCTTTGCTAGATATATGTTGTGCTCAAGTCTTGAAAGTATTCTTTGAATTGAATTTTGGTCTATTGTATCGTGAGTTATTAATCCAATGTCAGTGAATCCTCTGTGGAGCAATGTGGAGAAAATATTACATTCACTTCTCATGATGAATTCTATGACTTTTAGATGTGTGTGTATTGTTGTGTATTGTTAGATATTACTGCACTGTTGGCGCTAGGAACACAAGCATTTCGCTACACCCGCAATAACATCTGCTAAATATGTGTACGCGACCAATTACATTTGATTTGATTTGATATTGGCTAAATATCAGCTGATTACCAGTTAAAAACAGAGCAATAGTTGAGTTTGCTTTTGAAAAGATAATTTGACACTTCAGTTCCATCTGTTATTATAATTAAGGAAGTACATCTTCATACAGCTCCAGCCTACGTGTTGTTAATGTAAACACTCCTTTTAACAGCGCCTGTAGATTTGTTTTCATGTATTTGGATAATTAAAACACTCTCTTGATGAATCACCTCAATTACTCCACAGCGGGGATCAAATGAGCGTTTTCAATTAGCTCACCGAGATGCCATCGAACATGTTGCCTCTGAAGGAGCGTCACATCTACAAAGACAGACCGTTTCTCATCTCAAAGCCTTACAGAAAATAATGAGGAGGGATCATAATGAGAAACTATGGTCACATGATGGTCTCTCAGAAAAGTCCTTCCTTCAACAGCACTTTAAGATGTCCAATTTACATCCATGTCATTTAGCAGACTCTCTTATCCAAAGTGACGTACAGTAGTGAGTGCATAGAGTTTACATACTGGTCCCCCGTGGGAATCGAACCCACAACTCGAGCATTGCAAGCGCCATACTCTACCAACTCAACGACACAGGACCCATGTGGTCTTTAAGGAATACTACACTCAAAAACTAGATTTTAATACGTTTTTCATTAGACCACTGTTCATACAATCACCACTGCACATCAGCACAGAGCACATTGAGTACAGAGAAAACTGAGAGATATGTACCATGGACTGTTTGACAACACACTTAAAGATCATTTTGAGTGTAGTATTAATTTACTTTAATTATCATATCTGTGGTAATTATGTTGAATATAATAATATACTACATTTATCAATCTGACTCCAATATTATGTGAATAAATTCCACAGGCTCTGTGTGTCTCTAGAAGATATAGCTAGATAGCGAGCCTCTCATCACCATTTAGGATGACTATAATGAACATGTTTTTAACTTGCAATTACTAATAGACTAGATACAAATAGCTAATCCTAGTGACCAATGTTCTAGCATTCATTTATTGAGGGATGTCAAGGTGGTACTCAAGCACGTGCTATGTGTATAGTGTATATAACAACTATCAATAGACCTACTAAATGTACTATACAGTCAATCAAAGAATAACTCTATATACTGAGGAATGCATTTACTAAATTAATAGAATTTATTAGTCATGAAAGAATAAACACTCAAACAATTACAGTGTACATGAAATACATGTCTTGTATTACTCATCTCATATGTATATACTGTATACTATTCTACGGTATCTTAGTCCATACCACTCTGACATCGCTCATCCATATGTATATATTCTTAATTCATTCCTACATAGATGTGTGTGTATTGGGTATATGTTGTGTAATTACTTGTTTAGATATTACTGCACTTTCGGAGCTAGAAGCACAAGCATTTCGCTACACCCGCAATAACATCTGCTAATCACGTGTATGTGATACCGATAAAATGTGATTTGATTTGAAATACATGATACACTACAGACTACTCGGTGGTTACACACGTCTTCAGTTCAGAATAATATCTATGAGAATAAACTGGAGCTTGCTAACAAGTTCTCAAAGTGTGAACAAATTCCCAGTCCTTTTCTACAAATTCAAACAGAAACTCACCGACAACATTTATTTGCACTTTGGCTAATAAAAACACTAGAGAGGAACAACACACTCAGATTCTAATCAACTCAATTTAAATGATAGGCGCACCTCTGTGTCACTCCTCTTTGAACTATCAGCCGTCCAGACGAACAAAATAACAGTTTCCCTGTAACAATAAATCCATAACACTTACAATATAATAAATCAAATACAAATTCATAGCTCTTTATGAACCCTAGAAACAATCCAAACATGACAATTAATTCAGACAGTAACAATGATTCGGGTTAATTTCACGTTTTCATGTGTATTCATACCTCAAAATTCCGTGCTCACCGGGTTCTATGGGAACTTCCTGCCACAGATAAAGCCACAGATAAGTGTATGTGACCCCTGTGATAGCCCACAGATGGTCAGCCATGCAAACCACAGGAGGTTGGTGGCACCTTAATTGGGGAGAACGGCCTGGTGGTAATGGCTGGAGCGGAATCAGTGGAATGGTGTCAAACACATGGTTTCCATGTGTTTGAGACCATTCCATTTGCTCCGTTCCAGCAATTATTATGAGCTGTTCTCACCTCAGCAGCCTCCACAGATCCAAACAATGTCATAAATGGTGATTGTGACATCACGCTGGGCCTCAGTGCCTGCAAGTTGCTAGACGTGACTATTCACTTCTCTCATTTTTCAACTACACTCATAAATAAAGCCCTTATGCCATGGCTAGCTAGTGACACACAAATCAGATCAGTTATTTTGCCAATAGATCAGATTTGAGCTGCCCAGTTACACGCAGCCTTATGTCGCGTTCCCCTGCTCAGATGTTGCTGTGGTTGTGTGCCACGTCACCGACTGTATCATCGACTGACAGATTGCTATAATATATGATGTGGTTAGCTGTAAAATGCCTGTCAAGGCGTTGTAAGATCTGTTCTGGGTCAGCAACGGCTGGGCAGAGGAAAGCGCTCTTAGTCTCTTCCTCTCTCCCTTTATCTCTCCCTCGCTGTCTCTGCCCCACTTCTTTCTCTACCTCTCTCTCTCCCCCTCCATCTCTCCCTTTTTCCCCCCCCTGTCTAACCTTCCCCGTCTCCCTCCTAGCCCTGCTAATCAGTACATCATTTATCAGATCAGGGAGTCATATTGGTCATCATGCCATGTGGGATGGTGTTCTGAAGCTGAGCCAGATAGTGATATATACACTGCCGATGGATTTGGTTTCTCTTATTAGCACCAACCAGTGTCCATGTTAGGACATCCTCAGATTGTAACAAGTTTTTCTGAGATTGAAACAAATCCTGCTGAGATTGAAAGAAGTCCTGATGAGATTGAAACAAGTCCTGCTTATATTGAAACAAGTCCTGCTTAGATTGAAACAAGTCCTGCTGAGATTGAAACAAGTCCTGATGAGATTGAAACAAGTCCTGCTTATATTGAAACAAGTCCTGCTTAGATTGAAACAAGTCCTGCTGAGATTGAAACAAGTCCTGCTGAGATTGAAACAAGTCCTGCTGAGATTTAGGCAGTCCTGTTGGCATTGAAACAAATCCTACTGAGATTGAAACAAGTCCTGCTGAAATTGAGGCAGTCCCCATGAGATTGAAACAAGTCCTGCTGAGATTGTGAGATTGAAACAAGTCCTGCTGAGATTGAAACAAGTCCTGATGAGATTGAAACAAGTCCTGCTGAGATTGAGGAAGTCTTGCTGAGATTGAAACATGTCCTGCTGAGATTTAAACAAGTCCTGTTGAGATTGAAACAAGTCATGTTGAGATTGAAACAAGTCCTTCTGAAATTGAAACACGTCCTGCTGAAATTGAGGCAGTCCTTCTGAGATTGAAACAAGTCCTGTCTGAAACAAGTCCTGCTGAGATTGAAACAAGTCCTGCCAAGATTGAAATAAGTGCTGCTGAGATTGAAACAAGTCCTGCTGAGATTGAAACAAGGGCTGCTGAGATTGAAACAAGGGCTGCTGAGATTGAAACAAGGGCTGCTGAGATTGAGTTCTAATATGGCGTCTGTACCGATCCACCAGACTGGGAGCCAGGCAGGGCAGCAATTAGCTGTCACATTTTTTCATTTATCTAGGCAAGTCAGTTAAGAACAAATTCTTATTTACAATGACGGCCTAGGAACAATGGGCTAACTGCCTTGTTCAGGGGCAGACGACAGAGTTTTACCTTGTCAACTCGGGGATTTGATCTAGCAACCTTTTGATTACTGGCCCAGCGCGCTAACCACTAGGCTACCTGCCGCCCCAATTGCATTATCAATGTTGGCTGGCTATGAAAAAGCACTACACTAAAGCTCTACACATTCAGCATGACCAATGATAACTGCCTATGAAATTGTTGTGTGCAGTAATTTTTGATATGTGATATACAGTATGCTATATTTGTGTGTCTGTAACTTTCTCACTCATCATTATTCACAATTAATTCAGGATTGTCCATAATCATGGTAGCATCCACATTCATTTTGAAGTGTTTAGAAAGTAATCTACTCTTAGTTACAATAAAAGTGACTCCAAAATGACACAATACATTATTACCATTCAATTACCCTCCTAGACAGAAAAATCCATCAAAGCAAATAAGAGGCTAGACTGTGATCCGAGCCTTCGAAAAAGTCTCGCAATCTCAATTAAATTAAATTAAACTTCAAAGCATTTTGTGTTACAGAAAAAAGAGCTGGAACAGAAAAAAGAAGGAAAAGACTAATTGTAATTTCCCATCTGTTTTACCCTAGGGGGGTATCTAGAGGCTTCGATGTAGTCAATACCTTTGAGTTTGGTCATGACAAACATTCATCTGTGGTTTAGCTTTTTTTGCTCGGAAGCATATTCAACTTTTTTGCCCCAGATAATATGGTCTCTATGGCAACCAAATATGTAAAATTCCGAATATGACTAAAATAAAATAAAATAAATGAATCAAAATATTGTGAGTTTGTTTGTTTTGTCTCTGGTTTCAAACACTCAATTGTTATCAAGATGAAGTGAGTGTTACTACTGTACTTCATTCGAACACTGTATTCTAGGGTTTGTGTACAATTGTACATTGCAATACAACTGTATACAGTTCCATTATCTGAGTTTGTATATAGGCTAATTTGAACGCAACTGTAAAAGTATACTGATACATGCACTATTAATAAACTCTGAAGGACTCTGGGTATTGAACACTTTGCCTGAGATGTACAATTGTTTGCATAAATAGAAACAAAACTTTGCAAATCATGTCTGGAGTGGCGCCGTCCACTACTTAATTATACAGTGTGTGACAGCAACTCTAACACAACAAGATAGACTCAAACCTAGCCAGCTACCCGCTCAGTGTCCAACAACGGTAAGAGCAATTAAAAACGCTAACATGGGTAAGTGGTTTCTGACCCACCAACATTATTGGAGAAAAATAACAGAGGGATGAACATTGAATAGAAGCTGAATAAAAGGGTAAAAGAGAAAGCAGATGAGAGAGGCAACAGGGGCGTGTTGACGGGCCTCTTCAGAATACATAACCAACCAAATGGCCACCAGTACAGTGAGCTAATTGTTGAAATATCAGTCATTTATCCACAAAGCCCACAACAGGGATGTATTCATTACTGCACACCACAGCAAAATGGATCAAAGGAGGATGCCATGGACCACAACAGGAAGCAGGAGGGCCATGGATGCCAGGAAGAAGCAGGAGGGCCATGTACCCCAGCAGGAAGGAGGATGCCATGGACCACAACAGGAAGGAGGATGCCATGGACCACAACAGGAAGCAGGAGGGCCATGGATGCCAGGAAGAAGCAGGAGGGCCATGGACCCCAGCAGGAAGGAGGATGCCATGGACCACAACAGGAAGGAGGATGCCATGGACCACAACAGGAAGCAGGAGGGCCATGGACACCAGGAAGAAGCAGGAGGGCCATGGACCCCAGCAGGAAGGAGGATGCCATGAACGCCAGGAAGAAGGAGGAGGGCCATGGACCCCAGGAAGAAGGAGGCGGGCCATGGACCCCAGCAGGAAGGAGGATGCCATGGACGCCAGGAAGAAGGAGGAGGGCCATGGACCCCAGCAGGAAGGAGGATGCCATGGACCCCAGGAAGAAGGAGGAGGGCCATGGACCCCAGCAGGAAGGAGGATGCCATGGACCCCAGGAAGAAGGAGGCGGGCCATGGACCCCAGCAGGAAGGAGGATGCCATGGACGCCAGGAAGAAGGAGGAGGGCCATGGACCCCAGCAGGAAGGAGGATGCCATGGACCCCAGGAAGAAGGAGGAGGGCCATGGAGCCCAGCAATTAAAATCCCCCTTTCTTTATCAGATGGACAGACTGTCGCCATGGAAACGTACCCTCACAGCCATCGCCACGTCTTCAAGCCAGACTGCCAGGGCTCTGATAATTCTGCCCAGGGGCATGTTCTATTCTGGAAAAGCTAAGCTAACATCCTCTGGGAATGGATCACGATGGACTCTATCACACCTGCGGCATTCTGAGAAACGGATATTTGTTTTTTGGTCATGCAGAGAACTGTCTGTCTGTGACCACTTGTCCGTCCACCTTATCTGGCCATAACAGATGTGTTGTGCATCTCAGAGTAGCAGTCCTGATCTATAGCCGAGTCTCCCCTGTTTATTCATTATAATATAAAAGGCAAAACGGATCCTAGATCAGCCCTTCTACTCTGGGACGCTACCGTAAATGACTACGGGCCCAGATGGACGTGATATGAGTGACAGATCCTCATTAGAGTGAGCATGATCCATTTGTAGCCAGTGCTGTATGTTATTACAGGCTACTGTTAGCTGTTGGATCTCAGCCAACCAAAGCTAAAGTTTTTCTCACAAAGAGCAGAAAATTACAGTGGACGACAGGAAGATGGGCTTCTCAGCAGGAATTAACTTAATCCAAAGGACACATTCCAGGAAATTGTGTTCACACATAGCACTGGGCTGAGAGGTCATTTCCTGAGTACTCTACAGATACTGCTTCATGTAGTTTCTCTATTATACTCCTGCTAAAATGTGTATTCTATTCTACTGAGCCATTTACTTCATGTTCCTATTTTTATATATTATTATTTGTTATTGGTGTTGCATTGTCGAGAAGGAACCTGCAAGTAAGCATTTCGTTGGATGCTGAATACCATGTATGTCCTGTGCATACGACTAATACAACTTGAAACTTGAGATGGCAGGTACGCTGGGGATGGAACGGGCAAATCCCAGCTTTTCTTTGTTCAAGTTTTCTTTTGACAAGGCTGAGCAATTGTTAAGTAACATGAACGTAAGCAAAATCACCAAACAAACAGGAATAGGCAATGATTCAATCACAGATTGCCCATTTAAGGCAGTTTTGAGTTGACAATCAAGATATGATAAAAACCTGTAGCTTAACACGTAACGGGATCAATATGTCTAAGCCTGAACCCTGGGATTTTCATTAGTGGATCCATAAACATGGAAGTAAATTTGCTCCAGGGTGAAGTTTCCCCTAGACACAGATCTAGGACCAGGTTCCCCTCCCTCAATCCTAGCCTGAACCATTAGTGGGGAAAATGCTAAACTGACCCAAGATTAGTGTCTAAGGACAACTTCACCCTAATGCTAAATGTTAAAATATGTTACCCAACATGCCTCATTGCAGCAGTGATGCTGTCTAGAGGAAAGGTTGGTCCATTTCCCTAGACTAGCATCCTTCCAGGGTTAGACATGCCCATTTCTATTTATATCTCCAGTGTCAACCTGGTCTCAGGGCAATTCATAGGATTTGGTACATTCATCTGTTCTCTTCATTTAGTATGATCTATTATGTTTGGTTACATTATGAATAAATAGCGATCGTACAATATCATATGAGTTAGAGGATGTATGGATGATGTAACATATCTTCCATCTCAGATAAAGATGTTTAAAGGTTAGGATAATACATTCTGAACATATTGTCTTATTTTGCATGAAAGATCCTTCATCCTCCAGAGAAAAGCTGATCTCGGCCTCAAATTGTTCAGTTGATATTGCATCAATGTCATCTTGGTGGCACGATACATAACAATGGAATCCAAGCAGTATGCTTTGAAACATCACCAAATTTCAACAGGGTTCTCAAAGGGGACTCTCACCTCAATTCCATCTCTTCCAATTAGGGAGCTGGCTGGGGTAGACTGGAGAGGTGTGTGAGGTGGAGGAGTCAGAGGTGCTGGGTAGATGAGTCAGTGCAGGCGCAGTGGGGGTTAGGGGTCGGGATAATTGGGAGCAAGGCTGAGACGTGAGAGTGGGGTCATTCCAACACCTTGAGTCTGGGACATGAGTCTGATTAGAGCCGCACGCACACACACACAAGCAGCATAGACCAAGTCAGACATAATAATGTGACATGAGAAACACACTTGATTCAGGTGTGGTTTTATCCTACAAGGTCATTTAGGGTAGGCGTTGGACTTTTAACCGAAAGGTTGAAATCCCCAAGCTGACAAGGTACAAATCTGTCGTTCTGCCCCTGAACAGGCAGTTAACCCACTGTTCCTAGGCCGACATTGAAAATAAGAATGTGTTCTTAACTGACTTGCCTAGTTAAATAAAGGTCAAATAAAAATGGTAAGGTGGCCCTGACATTTACATTTAGCAGATACTCTTATACTTGGGGGCCTAAAATGGATTCATTCAACTAGTGTATGATTATACCTTAACTAGTGTTTGATTATATCGGCACTAGTGTGTGATTATATCATAACTAGTGTGTGATTATATCATAACTAGTGTGTGATTATATCATAACTAGTGTGTGATTATATCATAACTAGTGTGTGATTATGTCATAACTAGTGTGTGATTATATCATAACTAGTGTGTGATTATATCATAACTAGTGTGTGATTATATCATAACTAGTGTGTGATTATATCATAACTAGTGTGTGATTATATCATAACTAGTGTGTGATTATACCATAACTAGTGTGTGATTATATCATAACTAGTGTGTGATTATACCATAACTAGTGTGTGATTATATCATAACTAGTGTGTGATTATATCATAACTAGTGTGTGATTATATCATAACTAGTGTGTGATTATACCATAACTAGTGTGTGATTATACCATAACTAGTGTGTGATTATATCATAACTAGTGTGTGATTATACCATAACTAGTGTGTGATTATATCATAACTACTGTGTGATTATATCATAACTAGTGTGTGATTATATCATAACTAGTGTGTGATTATATCATAACTAGTGTGTGATTATATCATAACTAGTGTGTGATTATATCATAACTAGTGTGTGATTATATCATAACTAGTGTGTGATTATATCATAACTAGTGTGTGATTATATCATAACTAGTGTGTGATTATACCTTAACTAGTGTGTGATTATACCATAACTAGTGTGTGATTATATCATAACTAGTGTGTGATTATATCATAACTAGTGTGTGATTATATCATAACTAGTGTGTGATTATACCATAACTAGTGTGTGATTATACCATAACTAGTGTGTGATTACACATTAACTAGTGTGTGATTATACCATAACTAGTGTGTGATTATACCATAACTAGTGTGTGATTATATCATAACTAGTGTGTGATTATATCATAACTAGTGTGTGATTATATCATAACTAGTGTGTGATTATACCATAACTAGTGTGTGATTATACCATAACTAGTGTGTGATTATATCATAACTAGTGTGTGATTATATCATAAGTAGTGTGTGATTATATCATAACTAGTGTGTGATTATATCATAACTAGTGTGTGATTATATCATAACTAGTGTGTGATTATATCATAACTAGTGTGTGATTATATCATAACTAGTGTGTGATTACACATTAACTAGTGTGTGATTATACCATAACTAGTGTGTGATTATACCTTAACTAGTGTGTGATTATACCTTAACTAGTGTTTGATTATATCATAACTAGTGTGTGATTATACCTTAACTAGTGTGTGATTATATCATAACTAGTGTGTGATTATACCTTAACTAGTGTGTTATTATATCATAACTAGTGTGTGATTATACCATAACTAGTGTGTGATTATATCATAACTAGTGTGTGATTATATCATAACTAGTGTGTGATTATATCATAACTAGTGTGTGATTATACCATAACTAGTGTGTGATTATATCATAACTAGTGTGTGATTATACCATAACTAGTGTGTGATTATATCATAACTAGTGTGTGATTATACCATAACTAGTGTGTGATTATATCATAACTAGTGTGTGATTATACCATAACTAGTGTGTGATTATACCATAACTAGTGTATGATTATACCTTAACTAGTGTGTGATTATACCTTAACTAGTGTTTGATTATATCATAACTAGTGTGTGATTATACCTTAACTAGTGTGTGATTATATCATAACTAGTGTGTGATTATACCTTAACTAGTGTGTTATTATATCATAACTAGTGTGTGATTATACCATAACTAGTGTGTGATTATATCATAACTAGTGTGTGATTATACCATAACTAGTGTGTGATTATATCATAACTAGTGTGTGATTATACCATAACTAGTGTGTGATTATATCATAACTAGTGTGTGATTATATCATAACTAGTGTGTGATTATACCTTAACTAGTTTGAGGTTACCTAGCCAGTTAGAGGTTACCTAGCCAGCTACACTTTCAAACAAAGTCAACAACGCAGCCACTGCTAGCTAGCCTATTTCACCAGCCAGCAGTACTATATCATTTTAGTCAATAAGATTTTTTGCAACGTAAGCTTAACTTTCTGAACATTCGAGACGTGTAGTCCACTTGTCATTCCAATCTCCTTTGCATTAGCGTAGCCTCTTCTGTAGCCTGTCAACTATGTGTCTGTCTATCCCTGTTCTCTCCTCTCTGCACAGACCATACAAACGCTTCACACCGCGTGGCCGCTGCTACTCTAACCTGGTGGTCCCAGCGCGCACGACCCACGTGGAGTTCCAGGTCTCAGGCAGCCTCTGGAACTGCCGATCTGCGGCCAACAAGGCAGAGTTCATCTCAGCCTATGCTTCCCTCCAGTCCCTCGACTTCTTGGCACTGACGGAAACATGGATTACCACTGATAACACTGCTACTCCTACTGCTCTCTCCTCGTCTGCCCACGTGTTCTCGCACACCCCGAGAGCTTCTGGTCAGCGGGGTGGTGGCACTGGGATCCTCATCTCTCCCAAGTGGACATTCTCTCTTTCTCCCCTGACCCATCTGTCTATCGCCTCCTTTGAATTCCATGCTGTCACAGTTACCAGCCCTTTCAAGCTTAACATCCTTATCATTTATCGCCCTCCAGGTTCCCTTGGAGAGTTCATCAATGAGCTTGACGCCCTGATAAGTTCCTTTCCTGAGGATGGCTCACCTCTCACAGTTCTGGGTGACTTTAACCTCCCCACGTCTACCTTTGACTCATTCCTCTCTGCCTCCTTCTTTCCACTCCTCTCCTCTTTTGACCTCACCCTCTCACCTTCCCCCCCTACTCACAAGGCAGGCAATACGCTTGACCTCATCTTTACTAGATGCTGTTCTTCCACTAATCTCATTGCAACTCCCCTCCAAGTCTCCGACCACTACCTTGTATCCTTTTCCCTCTCGCTCTCATCCAACACTTCCCACACTGCCCCTACTCGGATGGTATCGCGCCGTCCCAACCTTCGCTCTCTCTCCCCCGCTACTCTCTCCTCTTCCATCCTATCATCTCTTCCCTCTGCTCAAACCTTCTCCAACCTATCTCCTGATTCTGCCTCCTCAACCCTCCTCTCCTCCCTTTCTGCATCCTTTGACTCTCTATGTCCCCTATCCTCCAGGCCGGCTCGGTCCTCCCCTCCTGCTCCGTGGCTCGACGACTCATTGCGAGCTCACAGAACAGGGCTCCGGGCAGCCGAGCGGAAATGGAGGAAAACTCGCCTCCCTGCGGACCTGGCATCCTTTCACTCCCTCCTCTCTACATTCTCCTCTTCTGTCTCTGCTGCTAAAGCCAATTTCTACCACTCTAAATTCCAAGCATCTGCCTCTAACCCTAGGAAGCTCTTTGCCACCTTCTCCTCCCTCCTGAATCCTCCTCCCCCTCCTCCCCCCTCCTCCCTCTCTGCTGATGACTTCGTCAACCATTTTGAAAAGAAGGTCGACGACATCCGATCCTCGTTTGCTAAGTCAAACGACACCGCTGGTTCTGCTCACACTGCCCTACCCTGTGCTTTGACCTCTTTCTCCCCTCTCTCTCCAGATGAAATCTTGCGTCTTGTGACGGCCGGCCGCCCAACAACCTGCCCGCTTGACCCTATCCCCTCCTCTCTTCTCCAGACCATTTCCGGAGACCTTCTCCCTTACCTCACCTCGCTCATCAACTCATCCTTGACCGCTGGCTACGTCCCTTCCGTCTTCAAGAGAGCGAGAGTTGCACCCCTTCTGAAAAAACCTACACTCGATCCCTCCGATGTCAACAACTACAGACCAGTATCCCTTCTTTCTTTTCTCTCCAAAACTCTTGAACGTGCCGTCCTTGGCCAGCTCTCCTGCTATCTCTCTCAGAATGACCTTCTTGATCCAAATCAGTCAGGTTTCAAGACTAGTCATTCAACTGAGACTGCTCTTCTCTGTGTCACGGAGGCGCTCCGCACTGCTAAAGCTAACTCTCTCTCCTCTGCTCTCATCCTTCTAGACCTATCGGCTGCCTTTGATACTGTGAACCATCAGATCCTCCTCTCCACCCTCTCCGAGCTGGGCATCTCCGGCGCGGCCCACGCTTGGATTGCGTCCTACCTGACAGGTCGCTCCTACCAGGTGGCGTGGCGAGAATCTGTCTCCGCACCACGTGCTCTCACCACTGGTGTCCCCCAGGGCTCTGTTCTAGGCCCTCTCCTATTCTCGCTATACACCAAGTCACTTGGCTCTGTCATATCCTCACATGGTCTCTCCTATCATTGCTATGCAGACGACACACAATTAATCTTCTCCTTTCCCCCCTCTGATAACCAGGTGGTGAATCGCATCTCTGCATGTCTGGCAGACATATCAGTGTGGATGACGGATCACCACCTCAAGCTGAACCTCGGCAAGACGGAGCTGCTCTTCCTCCCGGGGAAGGACTGCCCGTTCCATGATCTCGCCATCACGGTTGACAACTCCATTGTGTCCTCCTCCCAGAGTGCTAAGAACCTTGGCGTGATCCTGGACAACACCCTGTTGTTCTCAACTAACATCAAGGCGGTGACCCGTTCCTGTAGGTTCATGCTCTACAACATTCGCAGAGTACGACCCTGCCTCACGCAGGAAGCGGCGCAGGTCCTAATCCAGGCACTTGTCATCTCCCGTCTGGATTACTGCAACTCGCTGTTGGCTGGGCTCCCTGCCTGTGCCATTAAACCCCTACAACTCATCCAGAACGCCGCAGCCCGTCTGGTGTTCAACTTTCCCAAGTTCTCTCACGTCACCCCGCTCCTCCGCTCTCTCCACTGGCTTCCAGTTGAAGCTCGCATCCGCTACAAGACCATGGTGCTTGCCTACGGAGCTGTGAGGGGAACGGCACCTCCGTACCTTCAGGCTCTGATCAGGCCCTACACCCAAACAAGGGCACTGCGTTCATCCACCTCTGGCCTGCTCGCCTCCCTACCTCTGAGGAAGTACAGTTCCCGCTCAGCCCAGTCAAAACTGTTCGCTGCTCTGGCACCCCAATGGTGGAACAAACTCCCTCACGACGCCAGGTCAGCGGAGTCAATCACCACCTTCCGGAGACACCTGAAACCCCACCTCTTTAAGGAATACCTAGGATAGGATAAAGTAATCCTTCTAACCCTCCCCCCCTTAAAAGAGTTAGATGCACTATTGTAAAGTGGTTGTTCCACTGGATATCATAAGGTGAATGCACCAATTTGTAAGTCGCTCTGGATAAGAGCGTCTGCTAAATGACTTAAATGTAATGTAAATGTAATGTAAATGTGATTAGTGATAACAGAAGGTGGGGGAGAGAGAGTGATAACAGAGGGCGGGGAGAGAGAGAGAGAGAGTGATAACAGAGGGCGGGGAGAGAGAGAGAGAGTGATAACAAAGGGTGGGGAGAGAGAGAGTGATAACAGAGGGTGGGGAGAGAGAGAGTGATAACAGAGGGCGGGGAGAGAGAGAGTGATAACAGAGGGCGGGGAGAGAGAGAGTGATAACAGAGGGTGGGGAGAGAGAGAGTGATAACAGAGGGCGGGGAGAGAGAGAGTGATAACAGAGGGTGGGGAGAGAGAGAGTGATAACAGAGGGTGGGGAGAGAGAGAGAGAGTGATAACAGAGGGCGGGGAGAGAGAGAGAGAGTGATAACAGAGGGCGGGGAGAGAGAGAGTGATAACAGAGGGCGGGGAGAGAGAGAGAGAGTGATAACAAAGGGTGGGGAGAGAGAGAGAGAGTGATAACAGAAGGTGGGGGAGAGAGAGAGAGTGATAACAGAGGGTGGGGAGAGAGAGAGAGAGAGAGTGATAAGAGGGTGGGGAGAGAGAGAGTGATAACAGAAGGTGGGGGAGAGAGAGTGATAACAGAAGGTGGGGGAGAGAGAGAGAGAGTGATAACAGAAGGTGGGGGAGAGAGAGAGAGTGATAACAGAGGGCGGGTAGAGAGAGAGTGATAACAGAGGGTGGGGAGAGAGAGAGAGAGTGATAACAGAGGGTGGGGAGAGAGAGAGAGTGATAACAGAGGGTGGGGAGAGAGAGAGTGATAACAGAGGGTGGGGAGAGAGAGAGAGAGTGATAACAGAGAGGGGGGGAGACACTGATAACAGAGGGTGGGGAGAGTGATAACAGAGGGCGGGGGGAGAGACAGTGATAACAGGGGGTGGGGAGAGAGAGAGAGAGAGAGAGAGAGAGAGAGAGAGATAACAGAGGGCGGGGAGAGAGAGAGTGATAACAGAGGGCGGGGAGAGAGAGAGTGATAACAGAGGGTGGGGAGAGAGAGAGAGTGATAACAGAGGGTGGGGAGAGAGAGAGAGAGTGATAACAGAGGGCGGGGAGAGAGAGAGAGAGTGATAACAGAGGGTGGGGAGAGAGAGAGTGATAACAGAGGGTGGGGAGAGAGAGAGTGATAACAGAGGGTGGGGAGAGAGAGAGTGATAACAGAGGGTGGGGAGAGAGAGAGTGATAACAGAGGGTGGGGAGAGAGAGAGTGATAACAGAGGGTGGGGAGAGAGAGAGTGATAACAGAGGGCGGGGAGAGAGAGAGTGATAACAGAGGGTGGGGAGAGAGAGAGTGATAACAGAGGGTGGGGAGAGAGAGAGAGTGATAACAGAGGGTGGGGAGAGAGAGAGAGTGATAACAGAGGGCGGGGAGAGAGAGAGTGATAACAGAGGGCGGGGAGAGAGAGAGTGATAACAGAGGGTGGGGAGAGAGAGAGTGATAACAGAGGGTGGGGAGAGAGAGAGAGTGATAACAGAGGGCGGGGAGAGAGAGAGTGATAACAGAGGGCGGGGAGAGAGAGAGAGTGATAACAGAGGGTGGGGAGAGAGAGAGTGATAACAGAAGGTGGGGGAGAGAGAGAGAGTGATAACAGAGGGCGGGGAGAGAGAGAGAGAGTGATAACAGGGTGGGGGAGAGAGAGTGATAACAGAAGGTGGGAGAGAGAGAGTGATAACAGAGGGTGGGGAGAGAGAGAGAGAGTGATAACAGAAGGTGGGGGAGAGAGAGAGAGTGATAACAGAAGGTGGGGAGAGAGAGAGTGATAACAGAAGGTGGGGGAGAGAGAGAGAGTGATAACAGAAGGTGGGGAGAGAGAGAGAGAGTGATAACAGAGGGTGGGGAGAGAGAGAGAGTGATAACAGAGGGTGGGGAGAGAGAGAGAGTGATAACAGAGGGTGGGGAGAGAGAGAGAGAGTGATAACAGAGAGGGGGGGAGACACTGATAACAGAGGGTGGGGAGAGTGATAACAGAGGGCGGGGGGAGAGACAGTGATAACAGGGGGTGGGGAGAGAGAGAGAGAGAGAGAGAGAGTGATAACAGAGGGCGGGGAGAGAGAGAGTGATAACAGAGGGCGGGGAGAGAGAGAGTGATAACAGAGGGTGGGGAGAGAGAGAGTGATAACAGAAGGTGGGGGAGAGAGAGAGACAGTGATAACAGAGGGTGGGGAGAGAGAGAGTGATACCAGAGGGTGGGGAGAGAGAGAGTGATAACAGAGGGCGGGGAGAGAGAGAGAGTGATAACAGAGGGCGGGGAGAGAGAGAGAGTGATAACAGAGGGTGGGGAGAGAGAGAGTGATAACAGAGGGCGGGGAGAGAGAGAGAGAGTGATAACAGATGGCGGGGAGAAAGAGTGATAACAGAGGGTGGGGAGAGAGAGAGTGATAACAGAGGGTGGGGAGAGAGAGAGTGATAACAGAGGGTGGGGAGAGAGAGAGAGTGATAACAGAGGGCGGGGAGAGAGAGAGAGTGATAACAGAGGGCGGGGAGAGAGAGAGTGATAACAGAGGGTGGGGGAGAGAGAGAGTGATAACAGAGGGCGAGGGAGAGAGAGAGAGTGATAACAGAGGGTGGGGAGAGAGAGAGTGATAACAGAGGGTGGGGAGAGAGAGAGTGATAACAGAGGGCGGGGGGAGAGAGAGAGAGTGATAACAGAGGGCGGGGAGAGAGAGAGTGATAACAGAGGGTGGGGAGAGAGAGAGAGAGAGAGAGAACAGAGGGTGGGGAGAGAGAGAGAGAGTGATAACAGAGGGCGGGGAGAGAGAGAGTGATAACAGAGGGTGGGGAGAGAGAGAGTGATAACAGAGGGCGGGGAGAGAGAGAGTGATAACAGAGGGTGGGGAGAGAGAGAGAGTGATAACAGAGGGCAGGGAGAGAGAGAGAGAGGGATAACAGAGGGCGGGGAGAGAGAGAGTGAGTGATAACAGAGGGTGGGGAGAGAGAGAGTGATAACAGAGGGCGGGGAGAGAGAGAGTGATAACAGAGGGCGGGGAGAGAGAGAGTGATAACAGAGGGCGGGGAGAGAGAGAGTGATAACAGAGGGTGGGGAGAGAGAGAGTGATAACAGAGGGCGGGGAGAGAGAGAGAGAGTGATAACAGAGGGCGGGGAGAGAGAGAGAGAGTGATAACAGAGGGCGGGGGGAGAGAGAGAGAGATAACAGAGGGCGGGGAGAGAGAGAGAGAGTGATAACAGAGGGCGGGGAGAGAGAGAGTGATAACAGAGGGGGGGGAGAGAGAGAGTGATAACAGAGGGCGGGGAGAGAGAGAGAGAGTGATAACAGAGGGTGGGGAGGGAGAGAGAGAGTGATAACAGAGGGTGGGAGAGAGAGAGAGAGAGAGTGATAACAGAGGGCGGGGAGAGAGAGAGAGAGTGATAACAGAGGGTGGGGAGAGAGAGAGAGATAACAGAGGGTGGGGAGAGAGAGAGTGATAACAGAGGGCGGGGAGAGAGAGAGTGATAACAGAGGGTGGGGAGAGAGAGAGAGAGTGATAACAGAGGGCGGGGGGAGAGACAGTGATAACAGAGGGTGGGGAGAGAGAGAGAGAGATAACAGAGGGTGGGGAGAGAGAGAGAGAGTGATAACAGAGGGCGGGGAGAGAGAGAGAGAGTGATAACAGAGGGCGGGGGGAGAGACAGTGATAACAGAGGGTGGGGAGAGAGAGAGAGAGATAACAGAGGGTGGGGAGAGAGAGAGAGAGAGAGATAACAGAGGGTGGGGAGAGAGAGAGAGAGTGATAACAGAGGGCGGGGAGAGAGAGAGAGAGATAACAGAGGGCGGGGGAGAAAGAGAGAGAGTGATAACAGAGGGTGGGGAGGGAGAGAGAGAGTGATAACAGAGGGCGGGGAGAGAGAGAGTGATAACAGAGGGCGGGGGAGAAAGAGAGAGAGTGATAACAGAGGGTGGGGAGGGAGAGAGAGAGTGATAACAGAGGGTGGGGAGAGAGAGAGAGAGTGATAACAGAGGGCGGGGGGAGAGACAGTGATAACAGAGGGTGGGGAGGGAGAGAGAGAGTGATAACAGAGGGTGGGGAGAGAGAGAGTGATAACAGAGGGTGGGGAGAAAGAGAGAGAGTGATAACAGAGGGTGGGGAGAGAGAGAGTGATAACAGAGGGCGGGGGAGAAAGAGAGAGAGTGATAACAGAGGGTGGGGAGAGAGAGAGTGATAACAGAGGGCGGGGGAGAAAGAGAGAGAGTGAAGTACTGTTCTCCAGCAGTACTTTCAACTCTGCAGACATTCTAATGGCTCACATACTTATGACCTAAAAGAGGCTTATAGCCAGATGCTATAGGGATCATTATCAAAACTCAACCCTGGTCAGATAAATGACATTGCATAACTTCCAGATGACTAAGGAAAATCAAGTCGATAAGAATATGGATCTGGCTAAAGCTTATGGATAATACGCTGTCGTCTAAGTACAGCCGCTCTTTCTTTAAAGGTTGACTCAGCGAGATGACATTCAACGAGCAGCACCGCAGACGTTGAGATGAGTGAGATGCAACACATTGCTCTCACACAGTCACACAAGGTATCTTCGCATGTGCACGGGTACCCTTCACCCTGTTAGAACGAGGGACCAAACCAGCAAAGAAGTTTAGCCTTACGCTTCAACACTGTTTGTTGTTGTGGAAATGAACTCTGTATTCTGTTCACTTTGTGCATGCAGCATCATCTCGCTGAGTGGATTAAAATGGTTAAACCTTGATGGTACATGGATGAGATCAGGTTACTATCAGGCAGAGGCCATGGGAATCGAAATACAAGCGAATATGAATACAAGCAGCAGTTGCATAGATCAATCGGTTGATTAAAAGATAAGCTTTTTTCTACAGAACAGGCTGATTGGGTCTGGACTTGGGTCATGTTTTTTAGGCACCAAAAAGAAGCAAACTGTCTGACTTCGGGGACACACTACCTGGATTTGTCCAATGAGAAATGCTCATTTTTGTTTTCAGTTGCAAAGCGTTTTATAACAATTTCCATTGTGAGCCCTAGTGAACACCACCCTGGTTCTAAGCACCGTCTCAACAACAGAGGAACAATATTAGAGTGAAGCGCTGACTAGTATGAAAATGTATGCACTCACTCCTCTGGATAAGAGCGTCTGCTAAACGACTCAAATGGAACTGTCATCCATTCAAAAAAAGTCTACCTGCAATTGCTGGAAATTGTAGTCAAAGTGAAATGCACCTGCCATCTTCAGTGTATACAGGGTCTTTGGTCAATGTCAACCTTTTCTTCTGTACTCCACTTCCCCATTCTAGATGATCAAATCTGACAGATTACAAAGCACAGTGATGTCATGAATGATCCAATGTACCTTTCTGAAGGCAGCTTCTGTTCTTGCACATGGTTCTTACATCGTGCACAAGAGGGAATGTAAGAAATGATTTTCTCAGAGTGGTGGCAAAGAAAAATGGCATTTTATTTGCTCTAACAATTCACCCGTTCCTCTGCTGCAGCCATCCAGATGAAAACCAAGAGTCTTGCAGTCCTGTTCTAAGGGATATGAAGCATGTTGTATTCCTCTGACAACTACTGTATCCCTGTGAACACATTACTAATTACAGAAAGTTATCTGTAAAACTGCAACCTTTTCCTCAGCCACATTGCAAAATGTGTATAATAGCAGGGAATTAGCTCTAAAACAGCAAACAAAAAGTCCCAGCCTCATGGCAAAATGTGTAAAATAGGACGAGATTAGCTATAAAAGTGGACATATTTCTCTATGGTTTTGGGGAGGGGAACTTACTCACACCTTGGGGGAGGCTGCAAAACTGCGCTAAGCCACTGCTCTAAACACAATGACTGAATAACAGGCTGTAGTAGTACCATCGAAGTAGAATCTTTACTGCTATGACGACACTCAAAATAGCAGCCAGTCCACCCATTATTGCATACTTGACCTACTCATTGGACTTCTGTTAGTAGTACCATGTGTCCATCAATCAATAATGAATGCACTGTACAAACAAAATGGCCCTACAATGTTCTAATGTATCACTTTTTATAAATGTTATTTTTGTGGACCTGCTATAAATGTGAGTTTCGAGTTGATGAACCGTGGTGAACTTCAGGGCAACATGTAAACAGTTGCCCTCTTGTTTTAAATGACACATAAGATAGGTCTGAGTGGGGTTTATTGGAGGATGCAGGAACACACATACACACAGCAATGATTAACCAAGCAGACATTAAACAGCATGTTAACGCTGGCAAACTCTCTTATATCTATTAATAGAATGGGCGCAGGTGAAAGGAGACTTGGAGCAGCTAGAATCCTCTGACTCATTTCTACCAGAAGACTGTCTGGCCTAAAGGCATGCGTTTGTGTTTCCAGCTAGTGCTGGACCAGCCAATAAGCAACAAGCGTCCGCTTAGTGCCCTGAGGCCTCTAGCGGGTCCCCAACCCCCCCCCCCCCCAAAAAAAACGTATGTCTCACCTGCTACTTACTAAAACAACATACTGTGTACTAATCATACTACATGTTATTCAGAACATACTGTTTAGTAAAAATGTATGCAGTAAGCAACACATATCAACATAACAGGCCTACTTATACTGAGAATGCCTCATTTCATGGCAAAATGTATAGAATTGCAGGAAATCACACTGCGCTTTGGTCCGATCCTTCTTCATCCGACAACCGTTACAACGCCCCATGGAAAAATGTGTAAGATTGAAGGAAATCATCTTCAAAATGGCAAATGTTTTCTCTCTGTCGCCAAGAAGGGGGCTGCTAACATGTTTAACCGGCAAGATGGGGGCAAGTCTCGCTCAGGGCCCCCAAAAACCCCGTTTCCACTTGTGAGGCCTCAAGTTGATCAATTTATACAGCATTGCCATGGGAACAAGAGTCTCTCCCAAAGTATCTCTATCTGAAAGTGAAATATTGCACAAAAGATTTTCATCTGGGAATAGGCAGATGTACAGACAGCCAGGTAGATGGACAGACGGACGACATGATTAAATAATAATGTCCTAGGCCTACAGCATCAACTCAATTGATAAATGTCAGTTTCTTCTTGTTTCTCAGCACATTCTGGCATTGTCTTCAATTAATTCCACAATTCTATCATTTAAACTAAGAACATTGAATACTGAATATTCAGCCTGCCAATATTTCTAGGAAAGTCTCTCTTGTCTCTCTGACAAGACCAATTAGGTTTAAAACACACCATGCACACCCATTGGACATGAGAGACAGTTAATGTGTCTGTGATCTTGTTTCACAAAGACATATGGCAACTCTGGTGGTGCATTACTCAGATAAAAATACATGAACTACATTCACCCATCTCAATGACTGTCACTCTCAAGTAGATGTTCCACCCTATTCTGTAGAGACCGTCTTCCAGGACAAACTCAATTATTACATGAACAGATGTGCTCTTTAACCTACAGTCAATGTTCCAGCCAAAATGATGAGTGGTTTGTGCTCTGTACACCAAGTCCTCTCTGTAGAGATGTTTTCTGTGATTATAAACCCTAACCCAGTCCTGCTTCTGGGCTGTGGCACAGTTACACCAGCCAGGGTCAAGTTCATTAGGCCCCAAATGGAAGAAAACAGGGAGGGACTATGAGGACTTGTCCAATAAGAAACATCCATTTTTGTTTTCCATTGCGAAACGTGTTATGGTGTACCCTACGACTGAACATGACCACCACCTGATCTCCCGTTAGACAGCTGTGTAACATGAGCTGTTGTAATGTCCACTGTAGTAACAAAGTCCACCCAGAGATGATACTAATCTGTTTCATATTTGGGTTGTTTCACTTTTGATTTGCAGTGTTAGTCAGTGTTAACACGGTGTTAGTCATTGTTAACAGTGTTAGTCAGTGTTAACACGGTGTTAGTCATTGTTAACAGTGTTAGTCAGTGAATCAGTACGCGTGAGAATTATGCAATTTAGTGATTGAGTATGACTCGCATAGTAGATGTCACTGTAGTTTGCTGTGTAATCTCCATTAACCTGTTTAGGAAAATCTTAGGCTGGCACTGTGGTATTTAAGTCACCATCTCCACTTGTTTAGGAAGAGGTCATCACATAATCAGCAATGACAACAGGGTAGCGAGTATATACAGAACTGGCCGTATTCATAAAGCTTCTCACAGTAGCAGTGCTGATCTAGGATCAGTTTAGCCTTTTAGATCTTAATGAATATGATTACTTGGACCTGATCCTAGATACCCTCTGACTCCCTTTATGAATACAGGCGCTGGTCTGTGCTTCAGCAGATCTCTGTTTTACCCACATTAGGCCCAACCCTACTGGAGTGTTGTCACGGATCCCTCCGGAACTGTGTCATTGCGGACACCTGATCCCCATTCCCACTGATTGTATTTGTAAAAATGTGCCCTTTGTTTCACCCTTGGGCTGTTGATTATTGTTACTATGTCCGTTGGTCGTGTGAGTACCTGTGCTGTGTGTTTGGGCTTTCGTGCCGTTGTGGATTGCGCAGATGATTACGGGTCTCGTCCCGTGTGATAATCATTGTGCGCTTGTGTTATTTATTCGAGGTACTCCTCGCTCTTTTGTTTGGGTTTCAACCCTGTGTTTTGTTACGTGTTTGTCTGGTCTTCGTCCCTGTGCCTTTACACGGCACGCTGTCATTTGGGTGAAAAAAAGATATATATTTGTCACGTTCTGACCATAGTTCTTGTGTTTTTTGCTTGTTTTAGTGTTGGTCAGGACGTGAGCTGGGTGGGCATTCTATGCATTCTATGTTGTGTGTCTAGTTTGTCTGTTTCTGTGTTTGGCCTAATATGGTTCCCAATCAGAGGCAGGTGTTTTGTGTTGTCTCTGATTGGGAATCATATACAGGTGGCTTGTTTTGTGTTGGGGTTTGTGAGTGGTTGTTTCCTGTCTCTGTGTTTTCTCTGCACCAGCTAGGACTGTATCGGTTTGCCACTTTTTGTTATTTTGTATTTGTAAGTGTTCTCTGTTTATCGTTTAATTAAACATGTTGAGCACTGGCTACGCTGCGTGTTGGTCCGATCCCTGCTACACCTCCTCTTCTCTTGAAGAGAAGGAAGGCTGCCGTTACAATATGACGCATTCCTGCGCCTGTCTCCCGATCCCTTTACACCAACGTGACAAGTGTAATACACTGTTGATGTTACTTGACTACTTCTGAGCACTCCAAAGCTGGTGGTAGGCTAAACAGAGTCTGTGATGATATTGGGGAATTCACTTGGCTGTTTGATCATTTCTGCAGGCTTGGTTGGAAGTGACTCGCCATCAATAATACATTTACTTTGCATCCAGCAGTTGCATCCATCGTAGAGCTGATCGCTGTACTTCTGAGCTACTGTGTACAAACTGTGTTTGTCAGTGTCCACAGAGTAGCTCAGTACTACAAAAACACTAAGAGAATGGCAGCACTGGAACACTTTGAATTATCCACTACCATGTATGACTGGAACACTGTGACTTATCCACTACCATGTATGACTGGAACACTGTGACTTATCCACTACCATGTATGACTGGAATACTGTGATTTATCCATTACCATGTATGACTGGAACCATGGGGCTAGTCCCCTACCATGTATGGCTGGAACACTGACTTATCCATTACAATGTATGACTGGAACCATGGGGCTAGTCTACTACCATGTATGACTGGAACACTGTGACTTATCCACTACCATGTATGACTGGAACACTGTGACTTATCCACTACCATGTATGACTGGAACACTGTGACTTATCAATTACCATGTATGACTGGAACACTGTGACTTATCCACTACCATGTATGACTGGAATACTGTGATTTATCCATTACCATGTATGACTGGAACCATGGGGCTAGTCCCCTACCATGTATGGCTGGAACACTGACTTATCCATTACAATGTATGACTGGAACCATGGGGCTAGTCTACTACCATGTATGACTGGAACACTGTGGCCGATCCACTACCATGTTCAACTGGAACACTTTGGCTGATCCACTAACATGTACGGCTGGAACACTGGGACTGATCCACTACTATGTACAACTGGAACACTGGGACTGATCCACTACTATGTACAACTGGAACACTGGGACTGATCCACTACTATGTACAACTGGAACACTGGGACTGATCCACTACTATGTACAACTGGAACACTGGGACTGATCCACTACTATGTACAACTGGAACACTGTGGCCGATCCACTACCATGTTCAACTGGAACACTGTGGCCGATCCACTACCATGTTCAACTGGAACACTTTGGCTGACCCACTAACATGTACGGCTGGAACACTGGGACTGATCCACTATGTACAACTGGAACACTGGGACTGATCCACTACTATGTACAACTGGAACACTGGGACTGATCCACTACTATGTACAACTGGAACACTGGGACTGATCCACTATGTACAACTGGAACACTGTGGCCGATCCACTACCATGTTCAACTGGAACACTTTGGCTGACCCACTAACATGTACGGCTGGAACACTGGGACTGATCCACTATGTACAACTGGAACACTGGGACTGATCCACTACTATGTACAACTGGAACACTGGGACTGATCCACTATGTACAACTGGAACACTGGGACTGATCCACTACTATGTACAACTGGAACACTGGGACTGATCCACTACTATGTACAACTGGAACCCTACGTACCAATACAAATCCAAGAGAGTCTGAACGGACGAACGGATGGAGTTGAGACTGTTTTCCCACAATGTGAAGTAAAACTGGGGCCAAGTTTGGGAGGGATGGATCAGGTGCTTTCAGATTTCTATCAGAAACTGAGGTTGAGGAGCACCTGAGCTCTCTCTGGCATGAAGCCCTCTATCCTCCTCTCCTTTAATTCATCTGACTTGTTCATACATGAAGCTCTTTCAGATACAATAGATGGTCGTGAGTGGAGAGAGATTAGGAATGAAGGTTGTAGAATTACATAGGTACTCAAACTCAAACCAATGAAAGGACAAACCAAGGAGGTGGAGATGCAAAAATATACTTAATTAAATCCATGCTCAAAATGTTAACAAAAGTCTTCTATGCCTTTGTCAGTGCTGCTCCTCTTGTTGTTTATCACTTTTTAGCACTTTGCACCTTTTATTATTCTTTTGAGCATCGATTCAAATAAGTATATTTTTTCATCTTAGTTGTTTGAGTGCAATACCTACAGATGTAGGATCTTAATTTGAGCCAGTTTGAGACACCAGGAAAATAATCCTGAAACAACAGGAAATGTGAATTCTTATGTGGATTTTAATTTAAAAAAAATGTATATTGTAGAATATTTTTGTAGAATAGATTTTTTGTTAGGGCAAATCAAATCTGAAATTTCAAAGTGGAAATGACCAACTTTAGAAGCCCTTTTAAACCTCAATAATACACTACAGGTTTGCAAGTACAGGTTTGCAAGTATCAGCAACAAAAGAGTGATCGAATTAAGATCCTACATCTGTATGTAATTCTACAGATATTGTTTTCTCCCACACAACAGCCACTACCCATTGTAGCATGAGCGCAGACCCTCACAGTGGCTTTCTACTTGAATGAAGGCTCTAGTCAGACTATTGTTGAGGCATGACCTGGGACTATACTATCAGTCCTTAGTATCCAACAATGTTAATGATCAGAAAGTAGAGAAAAAAACGACACAATTTGCACATTTACAAAACATGCGCAACATGGCCTTCTATCCTTCAACAACAACAGGCTGCGTTTCATTTGATTAGCTCTTTTTGTTTTCTCTGACATAATTACTGCCAGGCTATTTATCCTTCATTATGCACAAAGAAGCCCATTAGAGCACAATACAAAAGGCTCAAGAGCAGTTCAGTCGCTAAGACGACACAGCGGGCTAATTAGAACGACACCGTTGACTTGTTCAACATTCATGTTTCATTACTAGGTAACGTTGTGTTGTAGAATGCCACAGGTTTCCTGCAGCCGGTTACACAATCATCCTCACTGAGCCAGACCTGTGGTGCATGTCTCATGGTGCAGGTCTGGGTGATAATGGCTCTGACAACACACACACCTTTGATAGCTGCGTTCCACACACACAATCTCTCTTTCTCTCTCTCTCTTGCTCTGTCTTTGTCTCTCTCTTTCTCTGTCTCTCTTGCTCTGTCTTTGTCTCTCTCTTTCTCTGTCTCTCTTGCTCTGTCTTTGTCTCTCTCTTTCTCTCTCTCTTGCTCTGTCTTTGTCTCTGTCTTTCATGTATTGATGGGCTTCTCATCACTTTTATTCTCCTGTCGTCTCCTTTGAAAATCTTTGAAAATAACTTTCCAAAAAAGGCTGCTTTGTTCAGACAGCAGGGCAGCCCACGCTGATACTGATCGATTGCAATAAAACACACACACACACACACACACAGACTCACACACTCAACACACACTCACACAAACAATCACGCAGGCAGAGATAGCTTGCTTAGATCCCTGCATTAAGTATATGTTCCTCAGCACAAACAGTATGAGTAGAAAGAAGAGGACCGGACAGGGCCAGTCACTTCTAAACCCGTTGGCAGAGAAATGTGCATGTTACTTAGAAAGTAAAACTGTGTCAGGGCCATTCACAGGGAGGAAACATTCTCGCCTTAGAAGGGGTCACAGACTGGCACACTGACCACGTTTGTTTGCTCAACACACACACACACACGTCTCTAACCATAGGGTATACTGGAGCAGCACAAGCCACACGCCTCCGCTATTGACCCTGAACTAGGGTAGTTTGTGTGTGTGTGAGTGTGTGTGTGTGTGTAGCAGAGACAGCAATACAATCCAGCCCTCTCCTGACATCATCCACATCAGAGCTGAGTGAGGCAACATCTGTTCGATCATGGGTTTAAGCTTTCCCTCATACTTCATCCCCTCTCTCTCTTTCATCTTCTTTCCTGTTTATCCTTTAACTATTCTCTTTCTCAATGTAGACTACAAGTGTTAATTTACAGACACTGATGCATTCTCTATCTCTCTCTCTCTCTCTCTCTCTCTATGTGTTACTTGAGTATTACAAAAATAAATGGCATCCATATTTGGAGGTCATCAGTAGTCAGGCAAGAAGTCCTAATATGAATGCCGTACATCTGACTCCTTACCTCAAACCTACAGGTACTAAACATATGGCTAAATGTACCAGTCTGTCATTCGTTACATATTTCTAAGTGCTCATCATATCAGAAAACAAGACGTTACATTTCTTTTCACAAAGGTAAGCAAAGATGAAGTATAATTGAGTGGTATTCACTATGTGTGACAAACAGCATTTGTAGTAATACATAATAAGCCTTTTGTGTTGTGAAAAATGCAGTCCACCACCTCAGAATGCAACATATCATGAGTGCAGCATTTCTAAAGCAAATCAAATCAAATGTATTTATGAGGCCCTTTTTACATCAGCAGATGTCACAAAGTGCTTATACAGAAACCCAGCCTAAAACCCCACATCTGCATCTGCAATGCAGATGTAGAAACACGGTGGCTAGGAGATGACAAACCCTTTCAAAAGGAATTTTCCAGCAATGTGTTCTTGGAAAGGTATTGGAGAGAATAATAATAATTGAAATCAAATCAAATCAAATGTTATTGGTCACATACACATATTTAACAGATGTTATTGGTCACATACACATATTTAACAGATGTTATTGGTCACATACACATATTTAGCAGATGTTATTGGTCACATACACATATTTAACAGATGTTATTGGTCACATACACATATTTAACAGATGTTATTGGTCACATACACATATTTAACAGATGTTATTGGTCACATACACATATTTAGCAGATGTTATTGCGGGTGTTGCGAAATGCTTGTGTTCCTAGCTCCAACAGTGCAGTAAAATCTAACAATTCACAACAATACACACACATCTAAATTAAAAGAATGGAATTAAGAAATGTATAAATATTAGGACGAGAAGAGATGCGCAGTAGGAGACCGAAAAGCTTTGAGGAATGAATGAAACGGAGACGCAAGGTAATCACCCTCCATCTGTTTGTCTACCTCCCATGTACTGATGACTCCTTTCTCAGAGCCCACAGAGAGCTCAAAGAGATCCAGGAACACACAGCAACAATACAGGGGCCCCCAGAGAGCTCAAAGAGATCCAGGAACACACAGCAACAATACAGGGGCCATTAGACAGCCAAATAGCTCTCTTCACGGTTCCTCTGGGAAAATAGCTAGGTTCTATTAACCAAACAAGCACTCCCCCAGTGTCATTTAAAAAGGAATAGAGAGACTGCAATCATCAGCCGGCTTCAAAGAGTAATAAAGAATTGGAAGAGTTTACGTAACATAGTAAACGCAAATGTTGTAAATGTATGGCCCTCCATATGTTTGGTTTGGTTACATAAGACAGAAGGTGAGTTAACCTGTTGAACTCTGCCGCTCTCTGGTGGCATTGTCTTAACCACCCATATATTGTATACTATATATTTCAGTTTCAAAACTAGATGTGACTTATTGTGTCAAAAAGGATGAATGGATTTGCAAGCCTGAGATCTTAAAATGTCCCTAGTGATCAGGGCTTTCAAGTTATCAACTATATTTACATTTTATATATAACACACAAACATGTGAGGAAACATCAAACGTATTTTCCCATTCATTTTCCTGCTGTGAACAAGTGAGATCAACAGAGCACATGGAGGATGCCTACTAGGTCATGTGGATGAAGAAAGAAATGCAGTGCATTCCATGCATTCAACAATGTTGCACTTTGGGTGACTTGACCTACGCTGCACAGGGTTCGGTACTGCAACCAAAACAGTTGCATTTGCGACCGTTTGACTTGGCAGTGTGACACAAATGTTTTATTGGTCACAAGGGTGCCAATAAATCTGTTCGTTTGTTATATTGATTATTTATCACACGTGCTGCACACATACAGTACAGCCTGTAGATAATCTGTGGGCAGAGAGAGTGAGCAGCTCTGAACCAGCTGGTTGTTGCCTGGGGTGAAGAACAACAGCTGCAGGAAAGATGCTCCAAGTTATCATATCTATCACTAAACGCTAAGGCAAGAATGGCCATTCAACACAGGTATTTAAAAAGTTCTATGTTTTTGTTGAATATTTGCGATGGGCAATTCAACCATCATGGAATAGTCTACCTTGAAAATCTGACATTTCCTCTAGGCTCTTTAGTCCTTGAAAAGTCGTTGAAGTTATGGTAGCCGATTTAGAAGTTCTATTGCTCCAATATAATTATTCCGTGATTTAATTTCTGATCAGTTTTTATGAGATCTATAGCTGCGTTTGTTTGTTTCCCGCTGGTTCAGTTGAAGGTTGATGAGCCAGTCTGTTGCGCTTGTTGTGGTAATACCATGTTCAGTTATTATGAGCAAGACAACAATGAATATTGTCTTTAACTTGGTTTTCCATATAAACCTTTCCATTACGAAGGAAACACTGTACTTGGTCTTTTTCTCCTTTTAAAACCTGATATATTAACACCTCACTAACACCTCACTAACTCTTCAACATCTCACACGGTGAGACTGACTAGCTAGCACATGGACAGACTGCATTAGTGTGTTTGTGTCTGGAGCATGCTGTCTAAGTCAGGCAAAGCCCACATTTTTCTGACATATTTAAAATGTGAAAATAATGTGAACGTCAATGCATAATGCCATTAGGTAGGCCTATTAAAAAATGCATTATTCTTACAATGGTAATGCATACTTTTTTGCATACATTTAGGAGGGTAGCCTACAAGGCTTGTAGGCTATTACGACAATTACATATGAAATTTAGGTCCTTGCTTGAAAAAGTCCTTTAAGTCCTTGAATTTGACTTGCCAATGTCTGTATGAAAGATAAAATCACCTGCTATTGAAGTGATGCACGCATCATTTACTATCCTGTCAGATATTGACCCGGGACAGTATTGTTTTCATTCGGGTCAGTATCTTTCAGTTGGCACTGGCCTGGTGTGCTACCTGCAAATGTACCTGAATGTTGAGCCCTGCTGTGTGCTGTGTGCGTAGGGCCTATATGTCTTCCACTTTGTGTAGCCCTTAATGATAGTCTAACTGTTTTCAGGTAGATGGAAAGGCAATTAAAAGGTAAATACAAAGTAGCCTATAACTACCTTGCAGAATCATTACGACTTGCACCAATCCAGTGGCCATTGTTTTGAAAACTCCATCACAAGTGACTACAGAAACAGTCAGCCAAACACAACTGTCTGGCTGGTGTGCACATGAATTAAAGGGGAACTACACCAAAAAAATCTCTAATGTTTCTCTGATTTTTCCATAACCTAAAGAATTGTCCCCTGATGTGGTTTAATCATTGTTGTGGACTTAGAACATCCAATTAGTTGTTTTTCTATAATTAAAAAAAAATGTTTTGCATTAAGTAGCATTATTTCAAATTCCGCCCTCTAGAGGATTTCATAGAAAAGAACACACGGCACTTTGAAATCTGCAATAAATACATTTTGCACTTTATATTAACAGTCTCTTTTCTTTGCTGTTGCAGTAAATCTGTCCTAATCAATGTAAGAACACAAGGACATGATAATTTAAAAGATGGCTCGTCATTATTAGCCTGGTTCTGTATGGAATGCATATACATTATGGGACACAGGCCAGGTTATTATCAATTCAAAAAAAATATATGAATAAGCATATTTCTGATTTTGACCATAGCGCATTATTTACGGCCTTTAGGGTCCATTAACCTTAACCCTCTAGCCAGTGTTGTGTTCGAGACCTCCTAAAGTGAGACTGATTCAAGACCAAGACCAGAAAAATATGTCAGCCATCTCTTTGAAAATAACTTATGTGTGTGAAACATTGTTGCATTTAAACTTTAAGTCACCGGTTACTTTGTGTGCTAAATGTGAAATGTTTTTTGTAATGGGAAGTAATAGTTGTACGTTTCGATTGGGAAATGCTTAATGGTTGTGTTTTATATTGTTATGATTGGGACCTACTGGCTTATTATGTTCTAGTTTATGGACTGCTTATCCTTTAACGTCATGTTGTGTGTGACTGCTGTCTTTCCATCAGCCTTATGCAGTTGTGAAGTGGTCATTTAACATCATGTTGTGTGTGACTGCTGTCTTTCCATCGGCCCTATGCAGTTGTGAAGTGGTCATTTAACATCATGTTGTGTGTGACTGCTGTCTTTCCATCGGCCCTATGCAGTTGTGAAGTGGTCATTTAACATCATGTTGTGTGTGACTGCTGTCTTTCCATCGGCCCTATGCAGTGGTGTAGTGGTCATTTAACATCATGTTGTGTGTGCTGTCTTTTGCTGTCTTTCCTTCGGTCCTATGCAGTTGTGTAGTGGTGACTGGAGAAGTGGGTATACTCTAATTTTGCTAAAAAGTTTCCAAGCGACCCACCCAGCGAAGGAAAGACAATGTGTGAAAAATCCTATGTTTTCTTATGGTATAAAAAAAATCCTATAGATTTTTCGGATTTTCACTCTACAAAATCACATATTTTTAAAATGGAAAACACACAAAAAAATGATATTTTCTGTCCACCCAATCAATCTGAACAACCTGCCCATACATGCCTACGCCCCTGATGCAAACAGCACCTGATGACAGTTATGCATCACAAATAGCCTGCTAACCAACACTTTGGACCAAACTTTTTCAATACCTGGTTTGCATGCCCATTGTTACCTTACTTCATTTTCTGGTAGATATCATAAGTTGAAATGTCTTTCCTCCCTACCGGCTACTGATGTTATTCTTCTGTGAGCTGCTACAAGCCAAAACCAGTTGAGAGCTGCGCGCTCTTGTTGCATGCAGATGATATTAAGCTGAAACTAGGCTATGTGTGCTGTGCGCATGTGAATATATACTGAACAATACATCTACTGAATATAAACGCAACATGCAAAGTGTTGGTCTCATGTTTCATGAGCTGAAATAAAAGATCCCAGAAATTGTCCATATGCACAAAAAGCTTATTTCTCTCCAATTTTGTGCACAAATGTATTTACATCTTTGTTAGTGAGCATTTCTCCTTTACCAATATAATCTATCCACCTGACAGGTGTGACATATCAATAAGCTGATTAAACAGCATGATCACCTTGTGCTGGGGACAATAAAAGTCCACTCCAAAATGTGCAGTTTTGTCACACAACAATGTCACAGATGTCTCAAGTTTTGAGGGAGCGTGGCTTACTGACTGCAGGAATGTTCACCAGAGCTGTTGCCAGAGAATTTAATGTTCATTTCTCTACCATAAGCTGCTTCCAACGTTGTTTTAGAGAATTTGGCAGTACGTCCAACCAGCCTTACAACGGCTGACGACGTGTAACCACGCCAGCCCAGGACCTCCACATCCGGATTCTTCACCAGCAGGGTCGTCTGAGACCAGCCACCCGGACATCTGATGAAACTGAGGAGTATTTCTGTCTGTAATAAATCCCTTTAGTGGGGAAAAACTGATTGGCTGGTCCTGGCTCCCCAGTGGGTGGACCTGGCTCCCAAGTGAGTGGACCCATGCCCTCCCAGGCCCACCCATGGCTTAGCCCAGTCATGTGAAATCCATAGATTAGGGCCTAATTTATTTATTTAAATTGACTGATTTCCTTATATGAACTGTAACTCAGTAAAAATGTTGAAATTGTTGCATGTTGCATTTATATATTTATTCAGCATCACATGCTTTGCGATTGTGTAGGCTTCTCTGTGCATGATTTCTCTATTGTAATACATCGTATACCTCCAATATACTACTTTGAGATGCATCAGTAGGGATTAAGAAGTGAGAATACGAAATGCCCACTGAAAAACAAAGTGAGTATATGGCTTATACCTGGGTATACCTTCCACTACACCACTGGCCCTTTGTGTTTTACAATAAGTGCACTCTCTTACATGACTGTGCTGGTACTATGGTTGCGGTCCTTTCATCACGAACCTGTCACACACTGAAGTCCTATAGGTTCGCTACTACACAAACATGTCTATAATAGATATAAAGGCTGTTAAGATTTCAAGAAAGGAGTGTATATATTTGGCCTGGCAAAGTGGTTTTATGGGCTGACTGAATGGAAGCTGATAATTATGAGGTTTTTACTCTGCTCGTCTCAGCTGGTCTCTGGAAGAAAATACTAGCCTTCACTGTCTGAGACCGAGTCAAGACCGAGTTCAAATATATCCAAGACCAAGACACTCAATATGTGGTCTCGTGACCATCGAGCCCTAGACCGGTCTCGAGTACTACAACACTGCCTTTAACCCTAACCTTAACCCTCATCCCTAGCCTAGCTAATGTTAGCCACCTAGCTGACGTTAGCCACAACTAATTGGAATTCATAACATATCATACATATCATACATAGCAAATTCGTAACATATTGCACAAATTGGAATTTGTAACATATACGATTTGGAAGACAATTAATACATATCATACAAAACATAACATATCATAATAAACGGAGGGACACAAATGTACATGTACTAAGTTACGTCGACTCCTGAGTTCAGTTTGCAATCATTTACATTATACAGGCCTAGAATAATATGCATGTCAACACAGTAGTAGTAGTAGTAGTAGTAGTACTAGGGTTTCTGTATAGCACTTTGTGACATCTGATTATGTAAAAAGGACCTTATAAATACATTTGATCGATTGATTGATACTAGCAGTAGCAGCAGCAGTAGTAGCAGTAGCAGCAGCAGTAGCAGTAGTAGCAGTAGTACTAGTAGTAGTGGTAGTAGTAGCAGTAGTAGTAGTAATACTAGTAGTAGTAGTTGCAGTAGTAGTAGTTGCAGTTGTAGTAGTAGCAATAGTAGTAGTAGTAGTAGTAGTAATAGTAGTAGTCATAGCAGTCGCAGCAATAGTAGTAGTAGTAGTAGTAGTAGTAGTAGCAGAACTACTAGTAGTAGTAGTAGTAGTAGCAGAACTACTAGTAGTAGTAGTAGCAGAACTACTAGTAGAAGTGGTAGCAGAACTACTAGTAGTAGTGGTAGTAGTAGCAGAACTACTAGTAGTAGTGGTAGTAGTAGCAGAACTACTAGTAGTAGTAGTAGTAGTAGCAGAACTACTAGTAGTAGTAGTAGCAGAACTACTAGTAGTAGTAGTAGTAGTAGCAGAACTACTAGTAGTAGTGGTAGTAGTAGCAGAACTACTAGTAGAAGTGGTAGTAGTAGCAGAACTACTAGTAGTAGTGGTAGTAGTAGCAGAACTACTAGTAGTAGTGGTAGTAGTAGCAGAACTACTAGTAGTAGTGGTAGTAGTAGCAGAACTACTAGTAGTAGTGGAAGTAGTAGCAGAACTACTAGTAGTAGTGGTAGTAGTAGCAGAACTACTAGTAGTAGTGGTAGTAGTAGTAGTAGTGGTAGTAGTAGCAGAACTACTAGTAGTAGTGGTAGTAGTAGCAGAACTACTAGTAGTAGTGGTAGTAGTAGCAGAACTACTAGTAGTAGTGGTAGTAGTAGCAGAACTACTAGTAGTAGTGGTAGTAGTAGCAGAACTACTAGTAGTAGTGGTAGTAGTAGCAGAACTACTAGTAGTAGTAGTAGTAGTAGCAGAACTACTAGTAGTAGTGGTAGTAGTAGCAGAACTACTAGTAGTAGTGGTAGTAGTAGCAGAACTACTAGTAGTAGTGGTAGTAGTAGCAGAACTACTAGTAGTAGTGGTAGTAGTAGCAGAACTACTAGTAGTAGTGGTAGTAGTAGCAGAACTACTAGTAGTAGTGGTAGTAGTAGAAGTGGTAGTAGTAGTAGTAGTAGTAGTAGCAGAACTACTAGTAGTAGTAGTAGTAGTAGCAGAACTACTAGTAGTAGTGGTAGTAGTAGCAGAACTACTAGTAGTAGTGGTAGTAGTAGCAGAACTACTAGTAGTAGTAGTAGTAGTAGTAGTAGTAGTAGTAGCATAACTACTAGTAGTAGTGGTAGTAGTAGCAGAACTACTAGTAGTAGTGGTAGTAGTAGCAGAACTACTAGTAGTAGTGGTAGTAGTAGCAGAACTACTAGTAGTAGTGGTAGTAGTAGAAGTGGTAGTAGTAGTAGTAGTAGTAGTAGCAGAACTACTAGTAGTAGTGGTAGTAGTAGAAGTGGTAGTAGTAGTAGTGGTAGTAGTAGCAGAACTACTAGTAGTAGTGGTAGTAGTAGCAGAACTACTAGTAGTAGTGGTAGTAGTAGCAGAACTACTAGTAGTAGTGGTAGTAGTAGAAGTGGTAGTAGTAGTAGTAGTAGTAGTAGCAGAACTACTAGTAGTAGTGGTAGTAGTAGAAGTGGTAGTAGTAGTAGTGGTAGTAGTAGCAGAACTACTAGTAGTAGTGGTAGTAGTAGCAGAACTACTAGTAGTAGTGGTAGTAGTAGCAGAACTACTAGTAGTAGTGGTAGTAGTAGAAGTGGTAGTAGTAGTAGTAGTAGTAGTAGCAGAACTACTAGTAGTAGTGGTAGTAGTAGCAGAACTACTAGTAGTAGTAGTAGTAGTAGCAGAACTACTAGTAGTAGTGGTAGTAGTAGCAGAACTACTAGTAGTAGTGGTAGTAGTAGCAGAACTACTAGTAGTAGTAGTAGTAGTAGCAGAACTACTAGTAGTAGTAGTAGTAGTAGCAGAACTACTAGTAGTAATAGTAGTAGTAGCAGAACTACTAGTAGTAGTAGTAGTAGTAGCAGAACTACTAGTAGTAGTAGTAGTAGTAGCAGAACTACTAGTAGTAGTGGTAGTAGTAGCAGAACTACTAGTAGTAGTGGTAGTAGTAGCAGAACTACTAGTAGTAGTAGTAGTAGTAGCAGAACTACTAGTAGTAGTAGTAGTAGTAGCATAACTACTAGTAGTAGTGGTAGTAGTAGCAGAACTACTAGTAGTAGTGGTAGTAGTAGTAATAATAGTAGTAGTAGTGGTAGTAGTAGCAGAACTACTAGTAGTAGTGGTAGTAGTAGCAGAACTACTAGTAGTAGTGGTAGTAGTAGCAGAACTACTAGTAGTAGTGGTAGTAGTAGCAGAACTACTAGTAGTAGTGGTAGTAGTAGCAGAACTACTAGTAGTAGTGGTAGTAGTAGCAGAACTACTAGTAGTAGTGGTAGTAGTAGCAGAACTACTAGTAGTAGTGGTAGTAGTAGCAGAACTACTAGTAGTAGTGGTAGTAGTAGCAGAACTACTAGTAGTAGTGGTAGTAGTAGCAGAACTACTAGTAGTAGTGGTAGTAGTAGCAGAACTACTAGTAGTAGTAGTAGTAGTAGCAGAACTACTAGTAGTAGTGGTAGTAGTAGCAGAACTACTAGTAGTAGTGGTAGTAGTAGCAGAACTACTAGTAGTAGTGGTAGTAGTAGCAGAACTACTAGTAGTAGTGGTAGTAGTAGCAGAACTACTAGTAGTAGTGGTAGTAGTAGCAGAACTACTAGTAGTAGTGGTAGTAGTAGCAGAACTACTAGTAGTAGTGGTAGTAGTAGCAGAACTACTAGTAGTAGTAGTAGTAGTAGCAGAACTACTAGTAGTAGTAGTAGTAGTAGCAGAACTACTAGTAGTAGTGGTAGTAGTAGCAGAACTACTAGTAGTAGTGGTAGTAGTAGCAGAACTACTAGTAGTAGTGGTAGTAGTAGCAGAACTACTAGTAGTAGTGGTAGTAGTAGCAGAACTACTAGTAGTAGTGGTAGTAGTAGCAGAACTACTAGTAGTAGTGGTAGTAGTAGCAGAACTACTAGTAGTAGTGGTAGTAGTAGCAGAACTACTAGTAGTAGTGGTAGTAGTAGCAGAACTACTAGTAGTAGTGGTAGTAGTAGCAGAACTACTAGTAGTAGTGGTAGTAGTAGCAGAACTACTAGTAGTAGTAGTAGTAGTAGCAGAACTACTAGTAGTAGTAGTAGTAGTAGCAGAACTACTAGTAGTAGTGGTAGTAGTAGCAGAACTACTAGTAGTAGTGGTAGTAGTAGCAGAACTACTAGTAGTAGTAGTAGTAGTAGCAGAACTACTAGTAGTAGTGGTAGTAGTAGCAGAACTACTAGTAGTAGTGGTAGTAGTAGTGGTAGTAGTAGTGGTAGTAGTAGTAGTAGTAGTAGTAGTAGTGGTAGTAGTAGCAGAACTACTAGTAGTAGTGGTAGTAGTAGCAGAACTACTAGTAGTAGTGGTAGTAGTAGCAGAACTACTAGTAGTAGTAGTAGTAGTAGCAGAACTACTAGTAGTAGTGGTAGTAGTAGCAGAACTACTAGTAGTAGTAGTAGTAGTAGCAGAACTACTAGTAGTAGTGGTAGTAGTAGCAGAACTACTAGTAGTAGTGGTAGTAGTAGCAGAACTACTAGTAGTAGTAGTAGTAGTAGCAGAACTACTAGTAGTAGTGGTAGTAGTAGCAGAACTACTAGTAGTAGTGGTAGTAGTAGTGGTAGTAGTAGTGGTAGTAGTAGTAGTAGTAGTAGTAGTAGTGGTAGTAGTAGCAGAACTACTAGTAGTAGTGGTAGTAGTAGCAGAACTACTAGTAGTAGTGGTAGTAGTAGCAGAACTACTAGTAGTAGTAGTAGTAGTAGCAGAACTACTAGTAGTAGTGGTAGTAGTAGCAGAACTACTAGTAGTAGTAGTAGTAGTAGCAGAACTACTAGTAGTAGTAGTAGTAGTAGCAGAACTACTAGTAGTAGTGGTAGTAGTAGCAGAACTACTAGTAGTAGTGGTAGTAGTAGCAGAACTACTAGTAGTAGTGGTAGTAGTAGCAGAACTACTAGTAGTAGTAGTAGTAGTAGCAGAACTACTAGTAGTAGTAGTAGTAGTAGCAGAACTACTAGTAGTAGTGGTAGTAGTAGCAGAACTACTAGTAGTAGTGGTAGTAGTAGCAGAACTACTAGTAGTAGTAGTAGTAGTAGCAGAACTACTAGTAGTAGTGGTAGTAGTAGCAGAACTACTAGTAGTAGTGGTAGTAGTAGTGGTAGTAGTAGTGGTAGTAGTAGTAGTAGTAGTAGTAGTAGTGGTAGTAGTAGCAGAACTACTAGTAGTAGTGGTAGTAGTAGCAGAACTACTAGTAGTAGTAGTAGTAGTAGCAGAACTACTAGTAGTAGTGGTAGTAGTAGCAGAACTACTAGTAGTAGTAGTAGTAGTAGCAGAACTACTAGTAGTAGTAGTAGTAGTAGCAGAACTACTAGTAGTAGTGGTAGTAGTAGCAGAACTACTAGTAGTAGTGGTAGTAGTAGCAGAACTACTAGTAGTAGTGGTAGTAGTAGCAGAACTACTAGTAGTAGTAGTAGTAGTAGCAGAACTACTAGTAGTAGTAGTAGTAGTAGCAGAACTACTAGTAGTAGTGGTAGTAGTAGTAGTAGTAGTAGTAGTAGTAGTAGCAGAACTACTAGTAGTAGTAGTAGTAGTAGCAGAACTACTAGTAGTAGTGGTAGTAGTAGCAGAACTACTAGTAGTAGTGGTAGTAGTAGCAGAACTACTAGTAGTAGTAGTAGTAGTAGCAGAACTACTAGTAGTAGTGGTAGTAGTAGCAGAACTACTAGTAGTAGTAGTAGTAGTAGCAGAACTACTAGTAGTAGTGGTAGTAGTAGCAGAACTACTAGTAGTAGTGGTAGTAGTAGCAGAACTACTAGTAGTAGTAGTAGTAGTAGCAGAACTACTAGTAGTAGTAGTAGTAGTAGCAGAACTACTAGTAGTAGTAGTAGTAGTAGCAGAACTACTAGTAGTAGTAGTAGTAGTAGAAGTGGTAGCAGAACTACTAGTAGTAGTGGTAGTAGTAGCAGAACTACTAGTAGTAGTAGTAGTAGTAGCAGAACTACTAGTAGTAGTAGTAGTAGTAGCAGAACTACTAGTAGTAGTAGTAGTAGTAGCAGAACTACTAGTAGTAGTGGTAGTAGTAGCAGAACTACTAGTAGTAGTGGTAGTAGTAGCAGAACTACTAGTAGTAGTGGTAGTAGTAGCAGAACTACTAGTAGTAGTGGTAGTAGTAGCAGAACTACTAGTAGTAGTGGTAGTAGTAGCAGAACTACTAGTAGTAGTGGTAGTAGTAGCAGAACTACTAGTAGTAGTGGTAGTAGTAGCAGAACTACTAGTAGTAGTGGTAGTAGTAGCAGAACTACTAGTAGTAGTAGTAGTAGTAGTAGTAGTAGTAGCAGAACTACTAGTAGTAGTGGTAGTAGTAGCAGAACTACTAGTAGTAGTGGTAGTAGTAGCAGAACTACTAGTAGTAGTGGTAGTAGTAGCAGAACTACTAGTAGTAGTGGTAGTAGTAGCAGAACTACTAGTAGTAGTAGTAGTAGTAGCAGAACTACTAGTAGTAGTGGTAGTAGTAGCAGAACTACTAGTAGTAGTAGTAGTAGTAGCAGAACTACTAGTAGTAGTGGTAGTAGTAGCAGAACTACTAGTAGTAGTGGTAGTAGTAGCAGAACTACTAGTAGTAGTAGTAGTAGTAGCAGAACTACTAGTAGTAGTGGTAGTAGTAGCAGAACTACTAGTAGTAGTAGTAGTAGTAGCAGAACTACTAGTAGTAGTGGTAGTAGTAGCAGAACTACTAGTAGTAGTAGTAGTAGTAGCAGAACTACTAGTAGTAGTGGTAGTAGTAGCAGAACTACTAGTAGTAGTGGTAGTAGTAGCAGAACTACTAGTAGTAGTGGTAGTAGTAGCAGAACTACTAGTAGTAGTAGTAGTAGTAGCAGAACTACTAGTAGTAGTGGTAGTAGTAGCAGAACTACTAGTAGTAGTAGTAGTAGTAGCAGAACTACTAGTAGTAGTGGTAGTAGTAGCAGAACTACTAGTAGTAGTGGTAGTAGTAGCAGAACTACTAGTAGTAGTGGTAGTAGTAGCAGAACTACTAGTAGTAGTGGTAGTAGTAGCAGAACTACTAGTAGTAGTGGTAGTAGTAGCAGAACTACTAGTAGTAGTAGTAGTAGTAGCAGAACTACTAGTAGTAGTAGTAGTAGTAGCAGAACTACTAGTAGTAGTAGTAGTAGTAGAAGTGGTAGTAGTAGTAGTAGTAGTAGTAGTAGTAGTAGTAGTAGCAGAACTACTAGTAGTAGTAGTAGTAGTAGCAGAACTACTAGTAGTAGTAGTAGTAGTAGAAGTGGTAGTAGTAGTAGTAGTAGTAGTAGCAGAACTACTAGTAGTAGTAGTAGTAGTAGCAGAACTACTAGTAGTAGTGGTAGTAGTAGCAGAACTACTAGTAGTAGTGGTAGTAGTAGCAGAACTACTAGTAGTAGTAGTAGTAGTAGCAGAACTACTAGTAGTAGTGGTAGTAGTAGCAGAACTACTAGTAGTAGTGGTAGTAGTAGCAGAACTACTAGTAGTAGTGGTAGTAGTAGCAGAACTACTAGTAGTAGTGGTAGTAGTAGCAGAACTACTAGTAGTAGTGGTAGTAGTAGCAGAACTACTAGTAGTAGTGGTAGTAGTAGCAGAACTACTAGTAGTAGTAGTAGTAGTAGCAGAACTACTAGTAGTAGTAGTAGTAGTAGCAGAACTACTAGTAGTAGTAGTAGTAGTAGCAGAACTACTAGTAGTAGTAGTAGTAGTAGAAGTGGTAGTAGTAGTAGTAGTAGTAGTAGTAGTAGTAGTAGTAGTAGTAGTAGTAGCAGAACTACTAGTAGTAGTAGTAGTGGTAGTAGTAGCAGAACTACTAGTAGTAGTAGTAGTAGTAGCAGAACTACTAGTAGTAGTAGTAGTAGTAGCAGAACTACTAGTAGTAGTAGTAGTAGTAGAAGTGGTAGTAGTAGTAGTAGTAGTAGTAGTAGTAGTAGCAGAACTACTAGTAGTAGTAGTAGTAGTAGCAGAACTACTAGTAGTAGTGGTAGTAGTAGCAGAACTACTAGTAGTAGTGGTAGTAGTAGCAGAACTACTAGTAGTAGTAGTAGTAGTAGCAGAACTACTAGTAGTAGTGGTAGTAGTAGCAGAACTACTAGTAGTAGTAGTAGTAGTAGCAGAACTACTAGTAGTAGTGGTAGTAGTAGCAGAACTACTAGTAGTAGTGGTAGTAGTAGCAGAACTACTAGTAGTAGTGGTAGTAGTAGCAGAACTACTAGTAGTAGTAGTAGTAGTAGCAGAACTACTAGTAGTAGTGGTAGTAGTAGCAGAACTACTAGTAGTAGTAGTAGTAGTAGCAGAACTACTAGTAGTAGTGGTAGTAGTAGCAGAACTACTAGTAGTAGTGGTAGTAGTAGCAGAACTACTAGTAGTAGTGGTAGTAGTAGCAGAACTACTAGTAGTAGTAGTAGTAGTAGCAGAACTACTAGTAGTAGTAGTAGTAGTAGCAGAACTACTAGTAGTAGTAGTAGTAGTAGCAGAACTACTAGTAGTAGTAGTAGTAGTAGCAGAACTACTAGTAGTAGTGGTAGTAGTAGCAGAACTACTAGTAGTAGTAGTAGTAGTAGCAGAACTACTAGTAGTAGTAGTAGTAGTAGCAGAACTACTAGTAGTAGTGGTAGTAGTAGTAGCAGAACTACTAGTAGTAGTAGTAGTAGTAGTAGCAGAACTACTAGTAGTAGTGGTAGTAGTAGCAGAACTACTAGTAGTAGTAGTAGTAGTAGCAGAACTACTAGTAGTAGTAGTAGTAGTAGCAGAACTACTAGTAGTAGTAGTAGTAGTAGCAGAACTACTAGTAGTAGTAGTAGTAGTAGCAGAACTACTAGTAGTAGTGGTAGTAGTAGTAGCAGAACTACTAGTAGTAGTGGTAGTAGTAGCAGAACTACTAGTAGTAGTAGTAGTAGTAGCAGAACTACTAGTAGTAGTGGTAGTAGTAGTAGCAGAACTACTAGTAGTAGTGGTAGTAGTAGCAGAACTACTAGTAGTAGTGGTAGTAGTAGCAGAACTACTAGTAGTAGTGGTAGTAGTAGCAGAACTACTAGTAGTAGTGGTAGTAGTAGCAGAACTACTAGTAGTAGTGGTAGTAGTAGCAGAACTACTAGTAGTAGTAGTAGTAGTAGCAGAACTACTAGTAGTAGTAGTAGTAGTAGCAGAACTAGTAGTAGTAGTAGTAGTAGTAGCAGAACTACTAGTAGTAGTGGTAGTAGTAGCAGAACTACTAGTAGTAGTAGTAGTAGTAGCAGAACTACTAGTAGTAGTAGTAGTAGTAGCAGAACTACTAGTAGTAGTGGTAGTAGTAGCAGAACTACTAGTAGTAGTAGCAGAACTACTAGTAGTAGTAGTAGTAGTAGCAGAACTACTAGTAGTAGTGGTAGTAGTAGCAGAACTACTAGTAGTAGTGGTAGTAGTAGCAGAACTACTAGTAGTAGTAGTAGTAGTAGCAGAACTACTAGTAGTAGTAGTAGTAGTAGCAGAACTACTAGTAGTAGTGGTAGTAGTAGCAGAACTACTAGTAGTAGTAGTAGTAGTAGCAGAACTACTAGTAGTAGTAGTAGTAGTAGCAGAACTACTAGTAGTAGTGGTAGTAGTAGCAGAACTACTAGTAGTAGTAGTAGTAGTAGCAGAACTACTAGTAGTAGTGGTAGTAGTAGCAGAACTACTAGTAGTAGTGGTAGTAGTAGCAGAACTACTAGTAGTAGTAGTAGTAGCAGAACTACTAGTAGTAGTGGTAGTAGTAGCAGAACTACTAGTAGTAGTAGTAGTAGTAGCAGAACTACTAGTAGTAGTGGTAGTAGTAGCAGAACTACTAGTAGTAGTAGTAGTAGTAGCAGAACTACTAGTAGTAGTGGTAGTAGTAGCAGAACTACTAGTAGTAGTGGTAGTAGTAGCAGAACTACTAGTAGTAGTGGTAGTAGTAGAAGTGGTAGTAGTAGTAGTAGTAGTAGTAGTAGTAGTAGCAGAACTACTAGTAGTAGTAGTAGTAGTAGCAGAACTACTAGTAGTAGTGGCAGTAGTAGCAGAACTACTAGTAGTAGTGGTAGTAGTAGCAGAACTACTAGTAGTAGTGGTAGTAGTAGCAGAACTACTAGTAGTAGTAGTAGTAGTAGCAGAACTACTAGTAGTAGTGGTAGTAGTAGCAGAACTACTAGTAGTAGTAGTAGTAGTAGCAGAACTACTAGTAGTAGTGGTAGTAGTAGCAGAACTACTAGTAGTAGTGGTAGTAGTAGCAGAACTACTAGTAGTAGTAGTAGTAGTAGCAGAACTACTAGTAGTAGTAGTAGTAGTAGCAGAACTACTAGTAGTAGTGGTAGTAGTAGCAGAACTACTAGTAGTAGTGGTAGTAGTAGCAGAACTACTAGTAGTAGTGGTAGTAGTAGCAGAACTACTAGTAGTAGTGGTAGTAGTAGCAGAACTACTAGTAGTAGTGGTAGTAGTAGCAGAACTACTAGTAGTAGTGGTAGTAGTAGCAGAACTACTAGTAGTAGTGGTAGTAGTAGCAGAACTACTAGTAGTAGTGGTAGTAGTAGCAGAACTACTAGTAGTAGTGGTAGTAGTAGTAGCAGAACTACTAGTAGTAGTGGTAGTAGTAGCAGAACTACTAGTAGTAGTGGTAGTAGTAGCAGAACTACTAGTAGTAGTGGTAGTAGTAGCAGAACTACTAGTAGTAGTAGTAGTAGTAGCAGAACTACTAGTAGTAGTGGTAGTAGTAGCAGAACTACTAGTAGTAGTGGTAGTAGTAGCAGAACTACTAGTAGTAGTGGTAGTAGTAGCAGAACTACTAGTAGTAGTAGTAGTAGTAGCAGAACTACTAGTAGTAGTGGTAGTAGTAGCAGAACTACTAGTAGTAGTGGTAGTAGTAGCAGAACTACTAGTAGTAGTGGTAGTAGTAGCAGAACTACTAGTAGTAGTGGTAGTAGTAGCAGAACTACTAGTAGTAGTGGTAGTAGTAGCAGAACTACTAGTAGTAGTAGTAGTAGTAGCAGAACTACTAGTAGTAGTGGTAGTAGTAGCAGAACTACTAGTAGTAGTGGTAGTAGTAGCAGAACTACTAGTAGTAGTAGTAGTAGTAGCAGAACTACTAGTAGTAGTAGTAGTAGTAGCAGAACTACTAGTAGTAGTGGTAGTAGTAGCATAACTACTAGTAGTAGTGGTAGTAGTAGCAGAACTACTAGTAGTAGTGGTAGTAGTAGCAGAACTACTAGTAGTAGTAGTAGTAGTAGCAGAACTACTAGTAGTAGTGGTAGTAGTAGCAGAACTACTAGTAGTAGTAGTAGTAGTAGCAGAACTACTAGTAGTAGTGGTAGTAGTAGCAGAACTACTAGTAGTAGTGGTAGTAGTAGCAGAACTACTAGTAGTAGTAGTAGTAGTAGCAGAACTACTAGTAGTAGTGGTAGTAGTAGCAGAACTACTAGTAGTAGTGGTAGTAGTAGCAGAACTACTAGTAGTAGTGGTAGTAGTAGCAGAACTACTAGTAGTAGTGGTAGTAGTAGCAGAACTACTAGTAGTAGTGGTAGTAGTAGAAGTGGTAGTAGTAGTAGTAGTAGTAGTAGCAGAACTACTAGTAGTAGTAGTAGTAGTAGCAGAACTACTAGTAGTAGTGGTAGTAGTAGCAGAACTACTAGTAGTAGTGGTAGTAGTAGCAGAACTACTAGTAGTAGTAGTAGTAGTAGTAGTAGTAGTAGTAGCAGAACTACTAGTAGTAGTGGTAGTAGTAGCAGAACTACTAGTAGTAGTGGTAGTAGTAGCAGAACTACTAGTAGTAGTGGTAGTAGTAGCAGAACTACTAGTAGTAGTGGTAGTAGTAGAAGTGGTAGTAGTAGTAGTAGTAGTAGTAGCAGAACTACTAGTAGTAGTGGTAGTAGTAGAAGTGGTAGTAGTAGTAGTGGTAGTAGTAGCAGAACTACTAGTAGTAGTGGTAGTAGTAGCAGAACTACTAGTAGTAGTGGTAGTAGTAGCAGAACTACTAGTAGTAGTGGTAGTAGTAGAAGTGGTAGTAGTAGTAGTAGTAGTAGTAGCAGAACTACTAGTAGTAGTGGTAGTAGTAGAAGTGGTAGTAGTAGTAGTGGTAGTAGTAGCAGAACTACTAGTAGTAGTGGTAGTAGTAGCAGAACTACTAGTAGTAGTAGTAGTAGTAGAAGTGGTAGTAGTAGTAGTAGTAGCAGAACTACTAGTAGTAGTGGTAGTAGTAGAAGTGGTAGTAGTAGTAGTAGTAGTAGTAGCAGAACTACTAGTAGTAGTGGTAGTAGTAGCAGAACTACTAGTAGTAGTAGTAGTAGTAGCAGAACTACTAGTAGTAGTGGTAGTAGTAGCAGAACTACTAGTAGTAGTGGTAGTAGTAGCAGAACTACTAGTAGTAGTAGTAGTAGTAGTAGCAGAACTACTAGTAGTAGTAGTAGTAGTAGCAGAACTACTAGTAGTAGTAGTAGTAGTAGCAGAACTACTAGTAGTAGTAGTAGTAGTAGCAGAACTACTAGTAGTAGTAGTAGTAGTAGCAGAACTACTAGTAGTAGTGGTAGTAGTAGCAGAACTACTAGTAGTAGTGGTAGTAGTAGCAGAACTACTAGTAGTAGTAGTAGTAGTAGCAGAACTACTAGTAGTAGTAGTAGTAGTAGCAGAACTACTAGTAGTAGTGGTAGTAGTAGCAGAACTACTAGTACTAGTAGTAGTGGTAGTAGTAGTAATAATAGTAGTAGTAGTAGTAGTAGTAGTAGTAGTAGTAGTAGTAGTAGCAGAACTACTAGTAGTAGTGGTAGTAGTAGCAGAACTACTAGTAGTAGTGGTAGTAGTAGCAGAACTACTAGTAGTAGTGGTAGTAGTAGCAGAACTACTAGTAGTAGTGGTAGTAGTAGCAGAACTACTAGTAGTAGTGGTAGTAGTAGCAGAACTACTAGTAGTAGTGGTAGTAGTAGCAGAACTACTAGTAGTAGTGGTAGTAGTAGCAGAACTACTAGTAGTAGTGGTAGTAGTAGCAGAACTACTAGTAGTAGTGGTAGTAGTAGCAGAACTACTAGTAGTAGTGGTAGTAGTAGCAGAACTACTAGTAGTAGTGGTAGTAGTAGCAGAACTACTAGTAGTAGTGGTAGTAGTAGCAGAACTACTAGTAGTAGTGGTAGTAGTAGCAGAACTACTAGTAGTAGTAGTAGTAGTAGCAGAACTACTAGTAGTAGTGGTAGTAGTAGCAGAACTACTAGTAGTAGTAGTAGTAGTAGCAGAACTACTAGTAGTAGTAGTAGTAGTAGCAGAACTACTAGTAGTAGTAGTAGTAGTAGCAGAACTACTAGTAGTAGTAGTAGTAGTAGCAGAACTACTAGTAGTAGTGGTAGTAGTAGGAGAACTACTAGTAGTAGTAGTAGTAGTAGCAGAACTACTAGTAGTAGTGGTAGTAGTAGCAGAACTACTAGTAGTAGTAGTAGTAGCAGAACTACTAGTAGTAGTGGTAGTAGTAGCAGAACTACTAGTAGTAGTAGTAGTAGTAGCAGAACTACTAGTAGTAGTGGTAGTAGTAGCAGAACTACTAGTAGTAGTAGTAGTAGTAGCAGAACTACTAGTAGTAGTAGTAGTAGTAGCAGAACTACTAGTAGTAGTGGTAGTAGTAGCAGAACTACTACTAGTAGTAGTAGTAGTAGCAGAACTACTAGTAGTAGTGGTAGTAGTAGCAGAACTACTAGTAGTAGTGGTAGTAGTAGCAGAACTACTAGTAGTAGTAGTAGTAGTAGCAGAACTACTAGTAGTAGTAGTAGTAGTAGCAGAACTACTAGTAGTAGTGGTAGTAGTAGCAGAACTACTAGTAGTAGTGGTAGTAGTAGCAGAACTACTAGTAGTAGTAGTAGTAGTAGCAGAACTACTAGTAGTAGTGGTAGTAGTAGCAGAACTACTAGTAGTAGTAGTAGTAGTAGCAGAACTACTAGTAGTAGTGGTAGTAGTAGCAGAACTACTAGTAGTAGTAGTAGTAGCAGAACTACTAGTAGTAGTGGTAGTAGTAGCAGAACTACTAGTAGTAGTAGTAGTAGTAGCAGAACTACTAGTAGTAGTGGTAGTAGTAGCAGAACTACTAGTAGTAGTGGTAGTAGTAGCAGAACTACTAGTAGTAGTAGTAGTAGTAGCAGAACTACTAGTAGTAGTGGTAGTAGTAGCAGAACTACTAGTAGTAGTAGTAGTAGTAGCAGAACTACTAGTAGTAGTAGTAGTAGTAGCAGAACTACTAGTAGTAGTGGTAGTAGTAGCAGAACTACTAGTAGTAGTAGTAGTAGTAGTAGTAGCAGAACTACTAGTAGTAGTAGTAGTAGTAGCAGAACTACTAGTAGTAGTGGTAGTAGTAGCAGAACTACTAGTAGTAGTAGTGGTAGTAGTAGCAGAACTACTAGTAGTAGTAGTAGTAGTAGCAGAACTACTAGTAGTAGTAGTAGTAGTAGCAGAACTACTAGTAGTAGTAGTAGTAGTAGCAGAACTACTAGTAGTAGTAGTAGTAGTAGCAGAACTACTAGTAGTAGTGGTAGTAGTAGCAGAACTACTAGTAGTAGTAGTAGTAGTAGCAGAACTACTAGTAGTAGTAGTAGTAGTAGCAGAACTACTAGTAGTAGTAGTAGTAGTAGCAGAACTACTAGTAGTAGTGGTAGTAGTAGCAGAACTACTAGTAGTAGTGGTAGTAGTAGCAGAACTACTAGTAGTAGTAGTAGTAGTAGCAGAACTACTAGTAGTAGTAGTAGTAGTAGTAGCAGAACTACTAGTAGTAGTGGTAGTAGTAGCAGAACTACTAGTAGTAGTAGTAGTAGTAGCAGAACTACTAGTAGTAGTGGTAGTAGTAGCAGAACTACTAGTAGTAGTGGTAGTAGTAGTAATAATAATAGTTGGACCTGAAATCAAGTGTAGAGTAGATTCATGTTTCCGCAGCACTTTGAACAGAATCATCAAAGCTCAAGCTGATTTCTGTTGTTGCTTAGGAACCTGTTCCCACTTTGATGTATTTGAATTGCCCAAACACCTGCACAATTTCAACATTCATAACTGGCACATTAAGTGTAGTATAATTTCAGATGGAACACTATTTACAAAAATTAAAACATCTGCCTCTATTCACATGAAGTGGCTCTGGTTCATTCATGACTGCAAAGCCTAATTACAAACCATGTAGGACAAGAACAGACTGGTTATTTATTCATCAACAGTTCAATCAGAAAGCTGCATTGTAATGGAAAGTGGAGTAGCTATTTCACTTCCCTATTTCAGGTGTTGTGATCACTGCTGTCATGAGCATAGATGAATGAAGAGAGGAGGGAGGATGGAATGATGGATAGTATGAAAGACAGTGATTGATGGAGTGAGAAGGGGAAAAACCAGGGAGAGAGAGAAGAGAGAGGGAGAAGAGGAGGGAGAGAGAAGGGGGGGTCCTTTTCAGACAGGCTTCTCTCTGACATAAAATAATATATATACAGTATATATACGCGTTTGGGTAGGCGGGGCTTAAACTAAGGCCAGGAATTGTGCTCATGTTTAGCTCGGGCAACAAACCATCAAATCAAATGTTATTCCTTACAAGCTTCGTGAACAACAGGTGTAGACCAAAAGTGAATTGCTTAATTACGGGCCCTTCCCAACAATGCAGACAGAAAGAAAATATAAAAATAATAGAAAAGTAATAACACATAATAATAAAAGTAATAATAAACAAACAATGAGTAAGGATAACTTGGCTATATACAAGGGGCACCAGTATCGAGTTGATATGCAGGGGTACGAGGTAATTGTACCCCTACAAGCGGCTACGGCAGTGGCAGTGGCGTTACCGTTGATATGCAGGGGTACGAGGTAATTGTAACCCTACAAGCGGCTACGGCAGTGGCAGTGGCGTTACCGTTGATATGCAGGGGTACGAGGTAATTGTACCCCTACAAGCGGCTATGGCAGTGGCAGTGGCGTTACCGTTGATATGCAGGGGTACGAGGTAATTGTACCCCTACAAGCGACTACGGCAGTGGCAGTGGCGTTACCGTTGATATGCAGGGGTACGAGGTAATTGTACCTCCTACAAGCGACTACGGCAGTGGCAGTGGCGTTACCGTTGATATGCAGGGGTACGAGGTAATTGTACCCCTACAAGCGGCTATGGCAGTGGCAGTGGCGTTACCGTTGATATGCAGGGGTACGAGGTAATTGTACCCCTACAAGCGGCTATGGCAGTGGCAGTGGCGTTACCGTTGATATGCAGGGGTACGAGGTAATTGTACCCCTACAAGCGGCTACGGCAGTGGCAGTGGCGTTACCGTTGATATGCAGGGGTACGAGGTAATTGTACCCCTACAAGCGGCTACCGGCAGTGGCAGTGACGTTACCGTTGATATGCAGGGGTACGAGGTAATTGTACCCCTACAAGCGGCTACGGCAGTGGCAGTGGCGTTACCGTTGATATGCAGGGGTACGAGGTAATTGTAACCCTACAAGCGGCTACGGCAGTGGCAGTGGCGTTACCGTTGATATGCAGGGGTACGAGGTAATTGTACCCCTACAAGCGGCTATGGCAGTGGCAGTGGCGTTACCGTTGATATGCAGGGGTACGAGGTAATTGTACCCCTACAAGCGACTACGGCAGTGGCAGTGGCGTTACCGTTGATATGCAGGGGTACGAGGTAATTGTACCCCTACAAGCGACTACGGCAGTGGCAGTGGCGTTACCGTTGATATGCAGGGGTACGAGGTAATTGTACCCCTACAAGCGGCTATGGCAGTGGCAGTGGCGTTACCGTTGATATGCAGGGGTACGAGGTAATTGTACCCCTACAAGCGGCTATGGCAGTGGCAGTGGCGTTACCGTTGATATGCAGGGGTACGAGGTAATTGTACCCCTACAAGCGGCTACGGCAGTGGCAGTGGCGTTACCGTTGATATGCAGGGGTACGAGGTAATTGTACCCCTACAAGCGGCTATGGCAGTGGTAGTGGCGTTACCGTTGATATGCAGGGGTACGAGGTAATTGTACCCCTACAAGCGGCTACGGCAGTGGCAGTGGCGTTACCGTTGATATGCAGGGGTACGAGGTAATTGTACCCCTACAAGCGGCTACCGGCAGTGGCAGTGACGTTACCGTTGATATGCAGGGGTACGAGGTAATTGTACCCCTACAAGCGGCTACGGCAGTGGCAGTGGCGTTACCGTTGATATGCAGGGGTACGAGGTAATTGTAACCCTACAAGCGGCTACGGCAGTGGCAGTGGCGTTACCGTTGATATGCAGGGGTACGAGGTAATTGTACCCCTACAAGCGACTACGGCAGTGGCAGTGGCGTTACCGTTGATATGCAGGGGTACGAGGTAATTGTACCCCTACAAGCGGCTATGGCAGTGGCAGTGGCGTTACCGTTGATATGCAGGGGTACGAGGTAATTGTACCCCTACAAGCGGCTATGGCAGTGGCAGTGGCGTTACCGTTGATATGCAGGGGTACGAGGTAATTGTACCCCTACAAGCGGCTACGGCAGTGGTAGTGGCGTTACCGTTGATATGCAGGGGTACGAGGTAATTGTACCCCTACAAGCGGCTACGGCAGTGGCAGTGGCGTTACCGTTGATATGCAGGGGTACGAGGTAATTGTACCCCTACAAGCGGCTACGGCAGTGGCAGTGGCGTTACCGTTGATATGCAGGGGTACGAGGTAATTGTACCCCTACAAGCGGCTACCGGCAGTGGCAGTGGCGTTACCGTTGATATGCAGGGGTACGAGGTAATTGTACCCCTACAAGCGGCTACGGCAGTGGCAGTGGCGTTACCGTTGATATGCAGGGGTACGAGGTAATTGTACCCCTACAAGCGGCTACCGGCAGTGGCAGTGGCGTTACCGTTGATATGCAGGGGTACGAGGTAATTGTACCCCTACAAGCGGCTACGGCAGTGGCAGTGGCGTTACCGGTGACACGCTTTCCATTTCCGAGTCATCCTCTCTGTCCCAACTGACGCCGGAACTTCTACAGAGGTGTAATCTGGAGCCTTGGTACATAGCCAGAAGCACCGTCTGTAGACAGACTGTAGAAAGAGTACAGGAGAGACAAGAGAGGGGAGCATGTGAGAGAGTGAGCGAAGAGAGAGAAACTAAGTTCCACACACTCTTTTCAAACTGCTCTGTTTGTTTTCTTGCAGCCCTCAGAAAGCAAAGCCTCCACCTCCCTCCTCCCCAAGCTGCTTTTTCCAGCTCCAATCCACTTTCGTTAGCAGCTCCTAGTGTGTCCACTCCTCCAGATGCAACTTAGCTGCTTCTTCTCACCTGTTCTCTATATAGACTGGCAAACATGGCCCCTATGGAGAGCTCCATACAAAACGAATCCCATACCTATAGTTCAGCAACTGAATCCTATCTTGATTGGAGTTAGGCAGCCCTCCTCAGAATCAATCTAAACCTCTTGGGGATTTTAAGATTTTAATACAAATGTCGTGTTTGCTTTCTACACTATAAAGAAGGTATTATGCCCGTCTGAGTTCACAAATTCCAACCGACTCGACTTGATTTATCTGCAGATGATCAATTAATTAGAGACGGGGGGATTATTTGTAATCTGATGTTGATAGAGGCGCTACAGAGAGCAGACAACGGTGGGGATGTATTTGCAGAGTCATCCAACCAGCACTGTGGTTCTGTCAGTCTATCTGAAGGCAATAAACCCAGCATATTTGCAGTTGGTGTCAGAGTCTATCTAAAAGATAGCGAAGGAGTCAGGCGCAGGACACAGGTAAGAGTAACAATCACTGATTTACTCAATCCAAAACGTAACAAAATCCCGTTCCAAACAAGGAACAAAACAGGACTCAAAATACAACACACCGGAATACACGAAAGACAATCACGCACAAAACAGAAAGGGAAACCAGAGGGTTAAATAAGGAACATAATTATGAGATGGGAACCAGGTGTGTAAACAGACAAAACAAAAGGAAAAATGAAACATGGATCGGTGGCGGGTCGACCACCGAACACCGCCTGAACAAGGAGAGGGAACACCGCCCGAACAAGGAGAGGGAACACCGCCCGAACAAGGAGAGGGAACAACTTCGGTGGAAGTCGTGACAGTTGGTGCGTAGACCTGAAATAGTCAATGCTAGAACAAGAGGTCTGTATGAAGAATCAACATGAAAAGGCCTTTGTTTGTAACAAAGCTGATCTATGTCCCTCAGAAAGTCAAAGACTCATTTTTGTAAAATGTTTAATGGATATAAATGCATAGATATTTTTATTTTATTTATCCGTTATTTTACCAGGTAAGTTGACTGAGAACACATTCTCATTTGCAGCAACGACCTGGGGAATAGTTACAGGGGAGAGGAGGGGGATGAATGAGTCAATTGTAAACTGGGGATTATTAGGTGACCGTGATGGTTGAGGGCCAGATTGGGAATTTAGCCAGGACACCGGGGTTAACACCCCTACTCTTACAATAAGTGCCATGGGATCTTTAATGACCTCAGAGAGTCAGGACACCCGTTTAACGTCCCATCCGAAAGACGGCACCCTACACAGAGCAGTGTCCCCAATCACTGCCCTGGGGCATTGGGATCTTTGTTTAGACCAGAGGAAAGAGTGCCTCCTACTGGCCCTCCAACACCACTTCCAGCAGCATCTGGTCTCCCATCCAGGGCCTGACCAGGACCAACCCTGCTTAGCTTCAGAAGCAAGCCAGCAGTGGTATGCAGGGTGGTATGCTGCTGGCTTATTGTGTTCTCTACTGGTTCTCTGCGGTTGCTTCATCCATTTCATGTTTTATTTGCTCATGTTTAAACTACGTGAGATGGATTGCATTAAGGTGTCCCGTCTTAAATCAAAGTGGCTAAAGACCATCCATAATGTGGTCTCATGTCAATGGCATCAGGTCAAAACAGGCTATTCTTATTCCAATTAGTGCTAAAAGTAATCTATGAATCTAGGGGGTTGTAGGTAAAGCCATGTACATTATGGTGAAATGCTTCACTCAACTGTCACCTCTGTGTATTTAACAGAATAGAAAATCCATCAATATTGACAGCCACAGAATGAAATCCATGACAAAATCCCCAAAAGGCCAACTGTAGAGTCTTACAGTCCCTATAGCTAATCTCCCTCCAAGAGATAGAACAGATCAGATGTTATGGATTTTGAGTCTCTTTCATTGGATGAGCATGACCTTGAGAGCACTCAGTAAGGTCAGAGATCAAATAGCGTTTTGGTGGCAGCGGTGGGATCTTTTAATTAAGCTGCAGAGATGGGCTGTTAGAGCAATCCAGTGCTATTCAAGGAAGAGTTGGTTAACTGCCTTGTTCAGGGGCAGAACAATAGATTTTTACCTTATCAGCTCAGGGATTCAATCTAGCAATTGGGTGATTGGCCCAATGCTCTAACCACTAGGCTACCTGCTGCCCCAAATAATATGGCAACCATAGGGGAGGTTAATGTATTTTCTGAAGCACATTATGCACTAGGCATATAAAAGGAGCATATCAGAGTTAAACCTGTTTTAACAAAGACATCTGAGGACTGCAAAGGCCTTATTTTATTTTTTTATTTTATTTAACCTTTATTTACCTTATAAAGACAATGAGGAAGTATTCTCCTTCAAATCCAATCAAATCAAATCAAGCTTTATTTATACAGCACATTTCAGACAACGTGCTTTACAGGGAAAAAAACAATGAAAATAATAGTTGAAATATTTACTACACATGTCACGCCCTGACCTTAGAGAGCCTTTTTATGTCTCTAGTTGGTTTGGTCAGGGTGTGGTTTGGGGTGGGCATTCTATGTTTTGTTTTCTATGTTTCTTTATTTCTATGTTTTGGCCAGGTATGGTTCTCAATCAGGGACAGCTGTCTATCGTTGTCTCTGATTGGGAATCATATTTAGGTAGCCCGTTTTCCCTCCTTTCAGTGTGGGTAGTTAACTTTGTTTGTGGCACTATAGCCCTGTAAGCTTCACGGTTGTGTCTTTCGTTTGTTGTTTTGTTGGCGTCATTTTAAATAAAAAGGAAAATGTACGCTCACCACGCTGCGCTTTGGTCCACTTCTTTTGATGGCCGTGACAACACAACAAAAGAATGACACAAATTGAATAACTAAAAAGCACCCTAAGGAAAAACAAAGCTAAAAAAGTGTGTTTTAAGATCACTTTTAAATACTGTAGGTTCACAGCTTCAGTACACCTCAGGTTCTCTAGCAGGCTATTCCAGAGTCTGGGGGCATAATAACTAAAGGCTGCCTCTCCATGCCTCTTGGTCCTAGGCTTTGGTATAGTTAAAAGGGGTAGTTCAAAGGGACCTACAGTACTGGGTACATAACTTAAAGGAATGTCTGACTAGGGCTGTTACGGTGACTGTATTACCGCCACACCGGCGGTCACGAGTCATGAAGGCAGTCAAATTCCACGTGACCATTTAGTCACGGTAATTAGGCTTCTCCAAGCTCTGATACTGCTGATGGTGATTAGTAGCCTACCAAACTTGCTAACTGCCTGGTACTCGTCCCTCGAATGACTCTGACATCAATGCAAATGTAATCAAAAATCGAACACTCCATGACAGCCCATTTCTATAGGATATGCAATTGCGTGAGAAAACAGAGTGATGGCCTCCACTAAAAAGAGGAGGAGACAGTCTGACCTTATATTTGGCAGCTAGTTTCAACCATCCTTTGGAACATTTGCACAACACCAGCTTGTTGTTATGATACAAATCAATGTCCTCAACATAAAATATTGAGATTAAGTAAAATGTCCCACTCTACACATTGATTCTTCACAGATTGGATCATTTTGATATTTCAAATATTGGCCTGTATTCTTGGGTCTGTCTTGTTTGGTGATGCAAGTTGTTAGAAATACTCACTCCAGCAATACACCATAGGAGAGAAGCACTGTCCAGATGTCCACCTATTAAGTGTGAACCTCCACAGAGCACTGAGCTCTCCCCAGCCTCTTCCTAGTCCCCCTCCTCTTCCTCCAACTCGTCCACCTTCCGCCTCCTCTTTAGCAGCATCACAGATGGTCCGTAAAATAACTTGAAGGAACAAGGGATGACTCGACATCTTTCTCCATCTGTACCTCACCACCACTCTCAAGCTGTAAGTCTGTCGTAATTAATTAGTCGCGAACACAAACTGGCTTTTACCAAGGAGGAGATGCATGGCACAATTGACTGTTAGCACCAGGAAAGACACCTGGGAGATCAGAGAGTTATACACAAAGTGAAGCTGGGGACATGAAACGTCCTGTCAGCCAGAAAGATTACAGACCCTATATAGACACTGTAAATCGCTGTTTGGTCCGGAAGACCTCCTGGCCCTTGATCTTGCCTGGTCAGAGGCGGTGGACCATATAGCCCTGGCTCTGACACTGAAATGCAGGTGTGCAATCAGAAACGCGCCTGGGGATGATGTTTGGACAAAGAACGTACTGGCCAGTGTCCGCTGGCTGAGTTCTAGACCCCTACGCTCATCTAGTGTATGGCACAACATGCTCATGCACTAGATATGAGTGGGAAAGCAACACACATTTGAATGCTAAAATAAGTTGCACTCTGCTGTCTATGAGGAACCATGAGTGCTTTAGGATTGGTCCTTCACCTGAGTGCCACAGCAGTAGAGCTTCTGGCAGCTCTTGGTTATGCTTATACAACCCACCTGTCAGGTGTCTGTCTCTCTGTCTGGCTGTGCCTTGCGGACACGCAGGCACGCACACGCACGCACGCACACACACGCACACAGACACACGCACACACACACACACACACACAAACGCATACACACAAACACTCCTTCTGTGCAACTTTAATGAGTATTTATACAGACCGACTAATGTGTGGCTAAGTGGCTTAGTATAAGTAGAGAGGCCAATAAGCAATTTCCTGAAAAGCTTTCAGTGACATTGGCCCTCTTGATTTTCCAGAAACATGAAACCTCAAAAAAGCTCTAAATTCTACTGACATTTCTTACAGAAATGAAAGGAAGTTCACTTCAAAGAAAACAAAAGTACCACTGTCTTTATTTTGCTACTAAGAACTCAAATGTTCCCTAATCATATAGTATTCCAAGGATTCCAAGGATTTCATGATCAGTATTTAAGATCTTTGTTTTGATCACAGTCTGTCTACACACATCAGTGGTAATACAATGACACAAAATAATGTTTTGGGAAAAGCAATGAGATAAAAAATGCCTTCAGCTGCCACTGGGGAAATGTCTTTTGGCCATTATGACCTCAATGTCTAATTATGTGTTTTCCCCCATTCAGAATAGGAGCTTTAAAGGGGAAGTTTAGGATTTACATCTTGATGTTAGATGGTTCCTCATGTGCAATTAGGAAAACGTAATTGCCAAATCAACTGAAATCAACTACAACTTTGATTTTACATTTACACGTATTTTGACAGCCCACAGACACTCACATACAAGCTGCTGCTCCTCTGTTTATCTTATATTCTGTTGCCTAGTAACCTTCCGCCTATACATATCTACCTCCATCACTCCAGTATCCTTGCACATTGTAAATATGGTATTGGAAGGGACCCTGTATATAGTGCGCTTACTTACTTACTTACTTGTTGCGTTCTTCATATTTGTTCTTATTTCTCGTGTGTTTTTCTAGTAATACATTGTTATTGATTATTGCATTGTGGGGCTTTGAGTTTGCAAGAAAGGCATTTCACTGTACTTGTGCATGTGACATTAAAACTTGAAACATGATCTGAATTTACTTAATTAAAGGTTGCACAATTGCACAATTGCCCCTATCACTGCCATTGATTGTAAGATAGTGGTGGCTAAAGTTAGCTGAAGTTTGTAGTGGCAGTTTACAGAACACAAAACCATGGATTACAGTTTCTCCTGGCCCATAGACAACTTTTAGGATGAGGAACCATCTAACATCAAGTCGTAAAATCCTGAACTTCCCCTTTAATAGACCACAGTACTGCCGATTGGTATGCCGGGCATCCATTACCCGCACGAACCAAAACTCCCTGTGAAAACTAACCGTTATGAAATTTTAATGTGCATATCTGTCTGTATCTTTGTCTGTCTCTGATTTAAGTGTCTGTAGAGAATGGTGAAAGTATGTGAACACTGACGTTAGTCATATCATTATTTTCTCTGCAAATAAGACGGATAGAAAGTGCATTAATAAAGAAAGAAGGATCGATGTGACAATAACAGTAGTTTAGCAGGGGTTCCCAAACCTTTTCACCCGGGGCCCACCTTCCAGCCCCCCTGCACACGTGCCATGTCTAGTTCTATGGGCACAAGCACTGTTCATGACACAAACTGTTCACACCCTTCTTGTTGGTGGAGAGAATTTTCCAGGTTTAAGCTTATTTCCTACCAATGTTTTCATGAGGTGCACAGAAAATGTTGCCGTTTTAAAGCACATTTTCTTGCAATTCTATACATTTTGCCATGTCTAATGTGTATTTATGTGATATTTGAGTGAATGAAAAATTACTGCAATATCTGACATGGGCTAGTTCATCAGGACATTTCTGACCACCTTGTGCATTTTACTATTACACCTTTCAAGAGTAAGTTTAAAACCAAACTGAGTTCCACCCCCTTTGCCGACCCCGACGAGCCCCACAGTTGGGGAACTGGTCTAGAAGTCTGGCTTCACAGACACAGATGAACACTACTGAAGAAAATGTTGTCATTCTGCAATTACTTAAAAAGGGCCTATTCACAGTGACAGTGTTTTCCAACCCACCACCATATGGCTTTTCTATTCAAGCAGAACAACACTATACAGTGCAAGTTAACTCTAACTTTCAGGACTAGAACGTGACATCAAAGTGCTATATTCAAGAACTAGACTATTTGCACCATTGAGTGCCATGGGCATATTATGTCTCTGTCAGATATGAATAGAATTCCTGAGGCAGATTTATAGTTACAGAGAATCCAATGACTTTAAAACTGAACCAGCTATCAGGGGCCCAGAAATAATAGTCTATTCAGAGTTACTCCTGAATAAGTTCTGGTTGGTTTTTCACATGAACAGAGACAAAACATTTCACTATTGTATTGTATGTAGGCTATAATATATGATCTGTTGGTCTTTCCATCATGTGTATAGCTTCAAGCTACAAGATACAGTGTGTGTCTTTCCATCATGTGTATAGCTTCTAGCTACAAGATACAGTATGTGTCTTTCCATCATGTGTACAGCTTCAAGCTGAAAGATACAGTGTGTGTGTGTGTGTGTGTGTGTGTGTGTGTGTGTGTGTGTGTGTGTGTGTGTGTGTGTGTGTGTGTGTGTGTGTGTGTGTGTGTGTGTGTGTGTGTGTGTGTGTGTGTGTGTGTGTGTGTCGTTCCTGAATATTGAGTGTATTTATACTGCTACCAGACTGACTCACCTGTTGAACATGCTCAACAGTGATGATGTGACAGCTAGGGAGTTATCTAGAGCCTCCATCCTTCTGGACCTACGGAGGCAGAAGGTTCCACTGGCCAGGGACTCTAAGGACAACTTCCTGGGCATCAGGAGGAAGGCCAATGGAAAATTGGCTTCGGAGTCTGGTCAGACTGGCTGGACCTCAACGACCTGTGTAACCGGACTGGAGTGGAGCTCAGGTGGACACGGACTGATATGCAAACTGAGTCATTGCAGTTGTGGCAGATTGCGGTGTTGTTGTGGAGGCTTCTGTCACCCATGATGGTACATCTCATCCTACATCCAGGACAACACTCCTTGGTATCAGACGGATGGAGCTACTGCAACACTGGACTGGCCTGAGGCTGCAGGGGAAACTCACTGCTCTGGCCTGTGCTGACCACTCTGTCTCCCATTCCATGTACCAGAATGCTGCCACACCTTTACTGTTAAGACGAGGCTGCAAATTCTACCAACAAAACATCATCTAGCACTCTGGTAACCTGCAAACCATGACCCATTTTGTATTCTACATTAGTCAAATGTAATGGAGTCCATTGCCCATTTTGTGAATGGCTGCGGTTCGTACATTGCTAGACATGACCACCTTGTTGACCTGATAGCCAGCAAGGTGAGACAACAGTCCCACCAACAACACACATGCAGAAACATTCTTGTTTAAGGGGAAGCTGGTTTGATGTTAATGATGATGTGTTTTCCTGTGTGCCAAATACACCAGATATTGTTGTTGTGTGGGGAGGTGCTCATTTTGGAAGTGGGCTGCTCATTTGACAGCTTCAAGGAACAGGCCTTTGCCAAGAAGCTGTAAGTACCAGCACGCTTGGACACCCTTGGGTGTAGGTGCAAGCTGGTGGTGCTGCTATTCGGCAGTCTCGGTCACATACCCAGGCTTTCAGTGTGTGGCCTCCAGATTGCGGGCCTGACAAAAACTAGGGCAAAGTGTGTCGGTCTGTCTGTGTGTGTGTCTGTGTGTGTGTGTTTGTGTGTGTGTGTGTGTGCAGGGGCGAACTGGTCCATTTTTAGCCTAGCGGACGTATCTAACTTGTTTTCTTTCCTGCAAAATATTCACTATCTGGCTAATAATGGAGGTCTCGAGGGAAAAAAATGGGCTGGTGTTTTAGATATGCCAGCTGTATTCTCTCCATTAGTTTCTCTGATCCTCAGGCAGTTGCTTTTAGAAGTCAGACTCTCTGTAAGGATATTCATCTTCATTTCCAGCTCACCATCCAACAGAATAACTCTATTCTATGTGGCAGCTGCAAATACTGTAGCTTTTATGAGGGCATTTCACAAAATAAAGATTCCATGTACACACCTATGAAATTATATGTGCAATCTCGTGATATTTTCATATTGTTATGCCATGTATTTGTTTATGCCACGAACTGACAGTGCCTTTTTTAATTGCTACTCTGGGATTAATAAAGTTGTATCGAATTTAAATCAAAATGAGCTGGGTGATTAAACTGGGTGATTGAATTCATTATGTACTTACATAAAACATTCTGAAGGTGGTGAGAAAGAGAAAGTGCAAAAACAAATAGGCTTTTCAAAGCAGTAGCCGTGCCCAAACGTGTGATGATGTGAATAAGTTCATCCAGAGAAGATATTTTGAAGTGAGAACAGGAGAGGATCTGACACAAGTAGAACAAGAGATATGCTGAAGACTGAGAAGTGAGATCTTGCCAAACAGCGGCGTCCTTTAGGCCCTGCTTCTGAACATGTTGTCAGGCTGTCGTAGTTCACTGCCCTCTCTGGTTAATGTGTTTAACCAGACACTTACTGCATGGTCACACGCAGAAATAGCACCCATGGTGTTAAATATCACTCTGTTCAGCACACAACTCTAAGGGGACAGTTTGAGTGAAAGACCAGTATGGGAGTCATGGTGGAAGAGTGTGAGATTACAATGTCAAACACTTTATAATCCACAGAGTGAGGGTGTTCCAACCCAGAGGGTGAATGGGCAAGACAAAATATTTAAGTGCCTTTGAATGGGGAATGGTAATAGGTGTCAAGTGCACCGGTTTGAGTGTGTCAAGAACTGCAACCCTGCTGGGGTTTTCATGCTCAACAGTTTCTCGTGTATCAAGAATGGTCCACCACCCAAAGAACATCCAGCCAACATGACACAACTGTGGGAAGCATTGGAAACAACATTGGCCAGCCTCCCTGTGGAACACTTTCAACACCTTGTAGAGTCCATGCCCCAAAGAATTGAGGCTGTCCTATAGTTGTAGTTTTCCATTCCCCAGTCTAACCATCAGCTACCTGAAGTCCTGTAGTTGTAGTTTTCCATTCCCCAGCCTAAACATCAGCTATCTGAAGTCCTATAGTTTAGTTTTCCATTCCCCAGTCTAAACATCAGCTATCTGCAGTCCAATAGTTTAGTTTTCCATTCCCCAGTCTAAACATCAGCTATCTGAAGTCCTATAGTTTAGTTTTATGTTCCCCAGTCTAATCATCAGCTATCTGAAGTCCTATAGTTTAGTTTAATGTTCCCCAGCCTAAACATCAGCAATCTGAAGTCCTATAGTTTAGTTTTATGTTCCCCAGTCTAAACATCAGCTATCTGAAGTCCTGTAGTTGTAGTTTTATGTTCCCCAGTCTAAACATCAGCTATCTGAACTCCTATAGTGTAGTTTTCCATTCCCCAGTCTAAACATCAGCTATCTGAAGTCCTATAGTTTAGTTTTCCATTCCCCAGCCTAAACATCAGCGATCTGAAGTCCTATAGTGTAGTTTTCCATTCCCCAGTCTAAACATCAGCTATCTGAAGACCTATAGTTTATTTTTATGTTCCCCAGTCTAAACATCAGCTATCTGAAGTCCTATAGTGTAGTTTTCCATTCCCCAGCCTAAACATCAGCTATCTGAAGTCCAATAGTTTAGTTATTCATTCCCCAGTCTAAACATCAGCTATCTGAAGTCCAATAGTTTAGTTATTCATTCCCCAGTCTAAACATCAGCTATCTGAAGTCCTATAGTGTAGTTTTCCATTCCCCAGCCTAAACATCAGCTATCTGAAGTCCAATAGTTTAGTTATTCATTCCCCAGTCTAAACATCAGCTATCTGAAGTCCAATAGTTTAGTTATTCATTCCCCAGTCTAAACATCAGCTATCTGAAGTCCAATAGTTTAGTTATTCATTCCCCAGTCTAAACATCAGCTATCTGAAGTCCAATAGTTTAGTTATTCATTCCCCAGTCTAAACATCAGCTATCTGAAGTCCTGTAGTTGTAGTTTTCCATTCCCCAGTCTAAACATCAGCTATCTGAAGTCCAATAGTTTAGTTTTCCATTCCCCAGTCTAAACATCAGCTATCTGAAGTCCAATAGTTTAGTTTTCCATTCCCCAGTCTAAACATCAGCTATCTGAAGACCTATAGTTTAGTTTTATGTTCCCCAGTCTAAACATCAGCTATCTGAAGTCCTATAGTGTAGTTTGGGGAATGGAAAACTAAACTATAGGACTTCAGATAGCTGATGTTTAGACTGGGGAATGGAAAACTACACTATAGGAGTTCAGATAGCTGATGTTTAGACTGGGGAACATAAAACTACAACTACAGGACTTCAGATAGCTGAGCTTGGCACCAATCTCTGTTGAGTGACACCACCTGCGTCACTACCTGTTGAGTCTGCAGACGTGTTGCTGTGCGTTTTGCTGCCAACTTTACTTTACTTTGCTAGCTGACAACTTTACGTTTTTTTTGTTTTGTTTTTAATTACCGTTTATATTTTTAGTTTTTCCATCGCAACTTTCTTCCCTCATTCAACTTTTTCACTCCGGACGCTTTATCTGGACATGGTTCGTCAACACCTTCAACAGCCGAAGCTAAGTACTAACATTAACATGATGTCTTTTAATTGCAGTCGCTGTACTCATAATATACAGGAGAACGATCGCCTTACGGCGAGAATAGCTGTGCTACAAGCCCTGCTTCAGACGCAATCGTTAGGCAAGGGTAATTTCAGTGTAGGAAAGGAAGAAACAGCGTCTGTGCCACCAGTAAGTACAGATAGTAACGTTAGTATAAATCCCCCCGCACAGTCCCCGCAGCCGGACAACTTTCTCATGGCTTCTGGAGGGAAATGCTGTTGGAATGCTCAACCGGTGTCGCTCATTCAGCCGACAGAAACTTTCAACCGGTTCTCCCCATTATGTAGCGAGTCGGAGTCTGAGTCTGAGTTTTCTCTTGTCTCTACTCCTCCCGTTACGGGGTCTGAGACGCCGAAGGCTCCCACCATTAGCTCTGACAAATTGAAAACCCTAGTCATTGGCGACTCCATTACCCGCAGTATTAGACTTAAAGCGAATCACCCAGCGATCATACACTGTTTACCAGGGGGCAGGGCTACCGACGTTAAGGCTAATCTAAAGATGGTGCTGGCTAAAGCTAAATCTGGCGAGTGTAGAGAGTATAGAGATATTGTTATCCACGTCGGCACCAACGATGTTAGGATGAAACAGTCAGAGGTCACCAAGTGCAACATAGCTTCAGCGTGTAAATCAGCTAGAAAGATGTGTCGGCATCGAGTAATTGTCTCTGGCCCCCTCCCAGTTAGGGGGAGTGACGAGCTCTACAGCAGAGTCTCAGCACTCAATCGCTGGTTGAAAACTGTTTTCTGCCCCTCCCAAAAGATAGAATTTGTAGATAATTGGCCCTCTTTCTGGGACTCACCCACAAACAGGACCAAGCCTGACCTGCTGAGGAGTGACGGACTCCATCCTAGCTGGAGGGGTGCTCTCATCTTATCTACCAACATAGATAGGGCTCTAACTCCTCTAGCCCCACAATGAAATAGGGTGCAGGCCAGGCAGCAGGCTGTTATCCAACCTGCCAGCTTAGTGGAGTCTGCCAATAGCACAGTCAGTGTAGTCAGCTCAGCCATACCCATTGAGACTGTGTCTGTGCCTCGACCTAGGTTGGGCAAAACTAAACATGGCGGTGTTCGCCTTAGCAATCTTATTAGGATAAAGACCTCCTCCATTCCTGCCATTATTGAAAGAGATCGTGATACCTCACATCTCAAAATAGGGTTACTTAATGTTAGATCCCTCACTTCAAAGGCAGTCATAGTCAATGAACTAATCACTGATCATAATCTTGATGTGATTGGCCTGACTGAAACATGGCTTAAGCCTGATGAATTTACTGTGTTAAATGAGGCCTCACCTCCTGGTTACACTAGTGACCATATCCCCCGTGCATCCCGCAAAGGCGGAGGTGTTGCTAATATTTACGATAGCAAATTTCAATTTACAAAAAAAAAAATGCCGTTTTCGTCTTTTGAGCTTCTAGTCATGAAATCTATGCAGCCTACTCAATCACTTTTTATAGCTACTGTTTACAGGCCTCCTGGGCCATATACAGCGTTCCTCTCTGAGTTTCCTGAATTCCTATCAGACCTTGTAGTCATAGCAGATCATATTCTAATTTTTGGTGATTTTAATATTCACATGGAGAAGTCCACAGACCCACTCCAAAAGTCTTTCGGAGCCATCATCGACTCAGTGGGTTTTGTCCAACATGTCTCTGGACCTACTCACTGCCACAGTCATACTCTGGACCTAGTTTTGTCCCATGGAATAAATGTTGTAGATCTTAATGTTTTTCCACATAATCCTGGACTATCGGACCACCATTTTATTACGTTTGCAATCGCAACAAATAATCTGCTCAGACCCCAACCAAGGAGCATCAAAAGTCGTGCTATAAATTCTCAGACAACACAAAAATTCCTTGATGCCCTTCCAGACTCCTTCTGCCTACCCAAGGACATCAGAGGACAAAAATCAGTTAACCACCTAACTGAGGAACTCAATTTAACCTTGCGCAATACCCTAGATGCAGTTGCACCCCTAAAAACGAAAAACATTTGCCATAAGAAACTAGCTCCCTGGTATACAGAAAATACCCGAGCTTTGAAGCAAGCTTCCAGGAAATTGGAACGGAAATGGCGCCACACCAAACTGGAAGTCTTCCGACTAGCTTGGAAAGACAGTACCGTGCAGTACCGAAGAGCCCTCACTGCTGCTCGATCATCCTACTTTTCCAACTTAATCGAGGAAAATAAGAACAATCCAAAATTTCTTTTTGATACTGTTGCGAAACTAACTAAAAAGCAGCATTCCCCAAGAGAGGATGGCTTTCACTTCAGCAGTAATAAATTCATGAACTTCTTTGAGGAAAAGATCATGACCATTAGAAAGCAAATTACGGACTCCTCTTTGAATCTGCGTATTCCTCCAGGGCTTAGCTGTCCTGGATCCGCACAGCTCTGCGAGGGCCTGGGATCGGGAGAGACACTTAAGTGTTTTAGTACTATATCTCTTGACACAATGATGAAAATAATCATGGCCTCTAAACCTTCAAGCTGCATACTGGATCCTATTCCTACTAAACTGCTGAAGGAGCTGCTTCCTGTGCTTGGCCCTCCTATGTTGAACATAATAAACAGCTCTCTATCCACCGGATGTGTACCAGACTCACTAAAAGTGGCAGTGATAAAGCCTCTCTTGAAAAAGCCAAACCTTGACCCGGAAAATATAAAAAACTATCGGCCTATATCGAATCTTCCATTCCTCTCAAAAATTTTAGAAAAAGCTGTTGCGCAGCAACTCACTGCCTTTCTGAAGACAAACAATGTATACGAAATGCTTCAGTCTGGTTTTAGACCCCATCATAGCACTGAGACTGCACTTGTGAAGGTGGTAAATGACCTTTTAATGGCGTCAGACCGAGGCTCTGCATCTGTCCTCGTGCTACTAGACCTTAGTGCTGCCTTTGACACCATCGATCACCATATTCTTTTGGAGAGACTGGAAACCCAAATTGGTCTACACGGACAAGTTCTGGCCTGGTTTAGATCTTACCTGTCGGAAAGATATCAGTTTGTCTCTGTGAATGGTCTGTCCTCTGACAAATCAACTGTACATTTCGGTGTTCCTCAAGGTTCCGTTTTAGGACCACTATTGTTTTCACTATATATTTTACCTCTTGGGGATGTTATTCGAAAACATAATGTTAACTTTCACTGCTATGCGGATGACACACAGCTGTACATTTCAATGAAACATGGTGAAGCCCCAAAATTGCCCTCGCTAGAAGCCTGTGTTTCAGACATAAGGAAGTGGATGGCTGACAACTTTCTACTTTTAAACTCGGACAAAACAGAGATGCTTGTTCTAGGTCCCAAGAAACAAAGAGATCTTCTGTTAAATCTGACAATTCATCTTGATGGTTGTAAAGTCGTCTCAAATAAAACTGTGAAGGACCTCGGCGTTACTCTTGACCCTGATCTCTCTTTTGACGAACACATCAAGACTGTTTCAAGGACAGCTTTTTTCCATCTACGTAACATTGCAAAAATTAGAAATTTTCTGTCCAAAAATGATGCAGAAAAATTAATCCATGCATTTGTTACTTCTAGGTTAGACTACTGCAATGCTCTACTTTCCGGCTACCCGGATAAAGCACTAAATAAACTTCAGTTAGTGCTAAATACGGCTGCTAGAATCCTGACTAGAACCAAGAAATTTGATCATATTACTCCAGTGCTAGCTTCCCTACACTGGCTTCCTGTTAAGGCAAGGGCTGATTTCAAGGTTTTACTGTTAACCTATAAAGCGTTACATGGGCTTGCTCCTACCTATCTTTCCGAGTTGGTCCTGCCGTACATACCAATACGTACGCTACGGTCACAAGACGCAGGCCTCCTAATTGTCCCTAGAATTTCTAAGCAAACAGCGGGAGGCAGGGCTTTCTCCTATAGATCTCCATTTTTATGGAACAGTCTGCCTACCCATGTGAGAGACGCAGACTCGGTCTCAACCTTTAAGTCTTTACTGAAGACTTATCTCTTCAGTAGGTCATATGGTTGAGTGTAGTCTGGCCCAGGAGTGTGAAGGTGAACGGAAAGGCTCTGGAGCAACGAACCGCCCTTGCTGTCTCTGCCAGGCCGGTTCCCCTCTCTCCACTGGGATTCTCTGCCTCTAACCCTGTTACAGGGGCTGAGTCACTGGCTTGCTGGTGCTCTTTCATGCCGTCCCTAGGAGGGGTGCGTCACTTGAGTGGGTTGAGTTACTGACGTGATCTTCCTGTCTGGGTTGGCGCCCCCCCTTGGTTTGTGCTGTGGTGGAGACCTTTGTGGGTTATACTCGGCCTTGTCTCCGGATTGTAATGTTGGTGGTTGAGGATTTCCCTCTAGTGGTGCGGGGGCTGTGCTTTGGCAAAGTGGGTGGGGTTATATCCTTCCTGTTTGGCCCTGTCCGGGGGTTTCTTCGGATGGGGCCACAGTGTCTCCTGACCGCTCCTGTCTCAGCCTCCAGTATTTATGCTGCAGTAGTTTATGTGTCGGGGGGCTAGGGTCAGTTGGTTACCTGGAGTACTTCTCCTGTCTTATCCAGTGTCCTGTGTGAATTTAAGTATGCTCTCTCTAATTCTTTCGTTCTCTCTTTCTCTCTGAGAACCTGAGCCCTAGGACCATATGTCAGGACTACCGGGCATGATGACACCTTGCTGTCCCCAGTCCGCCTGGCCTTGCTGCTATTCCAGTTTCAACTGTTCTGCCTGCGGTTACGGAACCCCTACCTGTCCCAGACCTGCTGTTTTCAACTCTTAATGATCGGCTATGAAAAGCCAACTGAGATTTATTCCTGATTATTATTTGACCATGCTTGTCATTTATGAACATTTTGAAAATCTTGGCGCTCTCTAATTTTCTCCTTCTCTCTTTCTTTCTCTCGGAGGACCTGAGCCCTAGGACCATACGTCGGGACTACCGGCCGTGGTGACTCCTTGCTGTCCCCAGTCCGCCTGGCCTTGCTGCTATTCCAGTTTCAACTGTTCTGCCTGCGGTTATGGAACCCCTACCTGTCCCAGACCTGCTGTTTTCAACTCTTAATGATCGGCTATGAAAGCCAACTGAGATTTATTCCTGATTATTATTTGACCATGCTTGTCATTTATGAACATTTTGAAAATCTTGGCGCTCTCTAATTTTCTCCTTCTCTCTTTCTTTCTCTCGGAGGACCTGAGCCCTAGGACCATACGTCGGGACTACCGGCCGTGGTGACTCCTTGCTGTCCCCAGTCCGCCTGGCCTTGCTGCTATTCCAGTTTCAACTGTTCTGCCTGCGGTTATGGAACCCCTACCTGTCCCAGACCTGCTGTTTTCAACTCTTAATGATCGGCTATGAAAAGCCAACTGAGATTTATTCCTGATTATTATTTGACCATGCTTGTCATTTATGAACATTTTGAAAATCTTGGCTCTCTCTAATTTTCTCCTTCTCTCTTTCTTTCTCTCGGAGGACCTGGGCCCTAGGACCATGCGTCGGGACTGCCGCCCGTGGTGACTCCTTGCTGTCCCCAGTCCGCCTGGCCTTGCTGCTATTCCAGTTTCAGCTGTTCTGCCTGCGGTTATGGAACCGCCACCTGTCCCAGACCTGTTGTTTTTCAACTCTTGATGATCGGCTATGAAAAGCCAACTGAAAATTATTCATGATTATTATTTGACCATGCTTGTCACTTATGAACATTTTTGAACATCTTGGCATAGTTCTGTTATAATCTCCACCCGGCACAGCCAGAAGAGGACTGGCCACCCCTCATAGCCTGGTTCCTCTCTAGGTTTCTTCCTAGGTTTTGGCCTTACTAGGGAGTTTTTCCTAGCCACCGTGCTTCTACACCTGCATTACTAGCTGTTTGGGGTTTTAGGCTGGGTGTCTGTACAGCACTTCGAGATATTAGCTGATGTACGAAGGGCTATATAAAATAAAATTGAATTGAATAAAATTGAATTGAATTTTCCATTCCCCAGCCTAAACATCAGCTATCTGAAGTCCAATAGTTTAGTTATTCATTCCCCAGTCTAAACATCAGCTATCTGAAGTCCAATAGTTTAGTTATTCATTCCCCAGTCTAAACATCAGCTATCTGAAGTCCAATAGTTTAGTTATTCATTCCCCAGTCTAAACATCAGCTATCTGAAGTCCAATAGTTTAGTTATTCATTCCCCAGTCTAAACATCAGCTACCTGAAGTCCTGTAGTTGTAGTTTTCCATTCCCCAGTCTAAACATCAGCTATCTGAAGTCCTGTAGTTGTAGTTTTCCATTCCCCAGTCTAATCATCAGCTATCTGAAGTCCTATAGTGTAGTTTTCCATTCCCCAGTCTAATCATCAGCTATCTGAAGTCCTATAGTTTAGTTTTTCATTCCCCAGTCTAAACATCAGCTATCTGAAGTCCTATAGTGTAGTTATTCATTCCCCAGTCTAAACATCAGCTATCTGAAGTCCTGTAGTTGTAGTTTTCCATTCCCCAGTCTAAACATCAGCTATCTGAAGTCCAATAGTTTAGTTATTCATTCCCCAGTCTAAACATCAGCTATCTGAAGTCCAATAGTTTAGTTATTCATTCCCCAGTCTAAACATCAGCTACCTGAAGTCCTGTAGTTGTAGTTTTCCATTCCCCAGTCTAAACATCAGCTATCTGAAGTCCTGTAGTTGTAGTTTTCCATTCCCCAGTCTAAACATCAGCTATCTGAAGTCCTGTAGTTGTAGTTTTCCATTCCCCAGTCTAAACATCAGCTATCTGAAGTCCAATAGTTTAGTTATTCATTCCCCAGTCTAAACATCAGCTATCTGAAGTCCTGTAGTTGTAGTTTTCCATTCCCCAGTCTAATCATCAGCTATCTGAAGTCCTATAGTGTAGTTTTCCATTCCCCAGTCTAATCATCAGCTATCTGAAGTCCTATAGTTTAGTTTTTCATTCCCCAGTCTAAACATCAGCTATCTGAAGTCCTATAGTGTAGTTATTCATTCCCCAGTCTAAACATCAGCTATCTGAAGTCCTATAGTTTAGTTTTATGTTCCCTAGCCCAATCATCAGCTGTCTGAAGTCCGATTTTGACATGAGAGGGCTTCTGACAGTGTGTCAGACGGCTCCAGGTGCCGTGGTCAAGCCGGTGCAAGTGAGTGTTTGGGGAGGAAAAGGAAGGAAAAGTGACTGACATCTCAGCCAGGCAGAACTCACACGAGAGGGAATCACAGTGACATAAGCGTGTTTGTTTGTCCCAAAAATAAACTCAGATCTAAGCAGACACAGGGTGCTCCTTTTCATGTTCCTGGATGTTTCACATTAGTCACCTGTTGAAGTGTCCTAGGGTAAGGAGTACATTTTCTGATTATCATGTCCTACAGATGAACACCTGATTCTCTTTTTTGTTTTTGTTCAAGCTGGGCTGAAGCCCATTTGGGCACACTATGACTCCATGACTGAGTTTTTCATTTTGTACAAATAGTACAGGTGTTATGTGTTACTGCCGCATGGCTGGAGGCTTTCCAGAGAACAGCATTCAAATTCTGTCCTTGAATCCCATTGTTCTGTCAAAAACATTTAACTTAAAGACTACTTTTGTCACGATCGTGTGGAGAGACGGACCAAGGCGCAGCGGGATATGAATACATCTTCTCTTTATTTTAATGACGAAGATGAACACGAAACGAAACACTTATACAGACTAAACAAAACAACAAACGATCGTGAAGCTACAAACGAAAGTGCACACACAAGCTACTTACGTTAAACATAGACAATTACCCACAAACATCTAAAGCCTATGGCTACCTTAAATATGGCTCCCAATCAGAGACAACAATAACCAGCTGTCTCTGATTGAGAACCAAATCAGGCAACCATAGACTTTCCTAAACACCTACACTCAACCATAGACAATACTAGACACATACACTCCACACAAACCCATACACTAAAACCAACACCCCCTTTACCATCATAAACACCCAAAACACAAACATACCCCATGTCACACCCTGACCTAACTAAAATAATAAAGAAAACAAAGAATACTAAGGCCAGGGCGTGACATAACCTCCCCCTTAAGGTGCGAACTCCGGGCGCATCAGCACATAGTCTAGGGGAGGGTCTGGGTGGGCGTCCGTCCACGGCGGCGGCTCCGGCACTGGTCGTGGTCCCCACCCCACCATAGTCACTACCCGCTCTCCTAAACCCACTGGAATAAGGGGCAGCTCCGGACTAAGGGGCAGTACCGGACTAAGGGGCAGCACCAGGATAAGGGACAGCACCAGGATAAGGGACAGCACCAGGATAAGGGGCAGTACCAGGATAAGGGGCAGCACCAGGCTGAGGAACGGATCCTGGCTGAACGGCTCTGGCGGATCCTGGCTGTACGGCTCATGGCTGGCTGACGGATCTGGCTGCTCATGGCCGGCTGACGGATCTGGCTGCTCATGGCCGGCTGACGGATATGGCTGCTCATGGCTGGCTGACGGATCTGGCTGCTCATGGCTGGCTGACGGATCTGGCTGCTCATGGCTGGCTGACGGATCTGGCTGCTCATGGCTGGCTGACGGATCTGGCTGCTCATGGCTGGCTGACGGATCTGGCTGCTCATGGCTGGCTGACGGATCTGGCTGCTCATGTCTGGTTGGCGGCCCTGGCAGATCCTGTCTGGTTGGCGGCTCTGGCAGATCCTGTCTGGTTGGCGGCTCTGGCAGATCCTGTCTGGTTGGCGGCTCTGGCAGATCCTGTCTGGTTGGCGGCTCTGGCAGATCCTGTCTGGTTGGCGGCTCTGGCAGATCCTGTCTGGTTGGCGGCTCTGGCAGATCCTGTCTGGTTGGCGGCTCTGGCAGATCCTGTCTGACGATCGGCTCTAGCGGCTCCTGACTGACGATCGGCTCTGACGGCTCGGGACAGACGGGCGGCTCTAATGGCACCGGGCAGACGGATGGCTCAGATGGCACTGGGGAGACGGATGGCTCAGATGGCGCTGGAGAGACGGATGGCTCAGATGGCGCTGGAGAGACGGATGGCTCAGATGGCGCTGGAGAGACGGATGGCTCTGGCCGGCTGAGGCGCACTATAGGCCTGGTGCGTGGTGCCGGAACTGGTGGTACCGGGCTGGGGACACGCATCTCAGGGCTCGTGCGGGGAGCAGCAACAGGACGCACAGGACTCTGGGGACACACAGGAGGCTTGGTGCGTGGTGTAGGCACTGGTGGTAATGGGCTGGAGACACGCACCATTGGACGAGTGCGTGGAGGAGGAACAGGGCTCTGGAGACACACTGGAAGCCTGGTGCGTGGTGTTGGCACTGGTGGAACAGGACTGGGGCGGGGAGGTGGCGCCGGAAATACCGGACCGTGCAGGCGTACTGGCTCCCTTGAGCACCGAGCCTGCCCAACCTTACCTGGTTGATTGCTCCCCGTCGCCCGACCAGTGCGGGGAGGTGGAATAACCCGCACCGGGCTATGTAGGCGAACCGGGGACACCATGCGTAAGGCTGGTGCCATGTAAGCCGGCCCGAGGAGATGTACTGGTGGCCAGATAGGTAGAGCCGGCTTCATGGCACTTGGCTCAATGCTCAATCTAGCCCTACCAGTGCGGGGAGGTGGAATAACCCGCACTGGGCTATGCACACGTACAGGAGACACCGTGCGCTCTACTGCGTAACACGGTGTCTGCCCGTACTCCCGCTCTCCACGGTTAGCCTGGGAAGTGGGCGCAGGTCTCCTACCTGCCCTCGGCCCACTACCTCCTAGCCCCCTCCCCAATAAATTTTTGGGTAGTACTCACGGGCTTCCAGCCTTGCCTCCGTGCTGCCTCCTCATATCGCCGCCTCTCTGCTTTCGCTGCCTCCAGCTCAGCTTTGGGACGGCGATATTCTCCAGGTTGAGCCCAAGGTCCCTTTCCATCCAATATCTCCTCCCATGTCCAAGAATCCTTGATGCCTTGCTCCTGTTGCCGCTTGTCACGCTGCTTGATCCTTTGGTGGGTAATTCTGTCACGATCGTGTGGAGAGACGGACCAAGGCGCAGCGGGATATGAATACATCTTCTCTTTATTTTAATGACGAAGATGAACACGAAACGAAACACTTATACAGACTAAACAAAACAACAAACGATTGTGAAGCTACAAACGAAAGTACAAGCTACTTACGTTAAACATAGACAATTACCCACAAACATCTAAAGCCTATGGCTACCTTAAATATGGCTCCCAATCAGAGACAACAATAACCAGCTGTCTCTGATTGAGAACCAAATCAGGCAACCATAGACTTTCCTAAACACCTACACTCAACCATAGACAATACTAGACACATACACTCCACACAAACCCATACACTAAAACCAACACCCCCTTTACCATCATAAACACCCAAAACACAAACATACCCCATGTCACACCCTGACCTAACTAAAATAATAAAGAAAACAAAGAATACTAAGGCCAGGGCGTGACAACTTTTCACCGGCTTTTTTAGTATAATGCCTGCACCATCGAGAGCATCTTGACTGGTTGCATCACCACCTGGTATGGCAAGTGCTCGGCATCCGACCGCAAGGCACTACAGAGGTTAATGCGTACGGCCCAGTACGTCACTGGGGCCAAGCTTCCAGCCACCCTAGTCATAGACTGTTCTCTCTGCTACCGCACGGCAAGCGGTACCGGAGTACCAAGTCTAGGTCCAACAGCTTCTACCCCCAAGCCATAAGACTCCTGAACATGTAATCAAATGTCAAAAAATCTAAAATCCTCCGTTTACGATGCTGCTACTCTCTGTTTATTAATTATGCATATTTACATAGTTATTATTTACGCATAGTTAATAACTCTACCTACATGTACATGTTACCTCAATTACCTCGACTAACCGGTGCCCCCGCACATTGACTCTGGACCGGTATCCCCTGTATATAGCATCGCTATTGTTATTTTACTGGTGCTCTTTAATTATTTGTTACTTTCATTTCTTATTATTTTTTTGTATTTTTTCTTAAAACTGCATTGCTGGTTAAGGGCTTGTAAGTAATCATTTCACCGTAAGGTTGTATGTGATTTGATAACATGTTTTTTTAACTCATTGCACTGAGCATCTACAAAGTCGGTCCTCGGGACACCAAGGGCTGCACATTTAGGTTTTTTTCCACCAAACAGCTGATTCAAATAATCAACTAATCATCTAGCTTTGATCATGTGAATCAGCTGTGTAGTGTTTGGACAAAAACCCAAGACGTGCACCCCTTGGTGTCCCGAGGACCGAGTTTGGGAAACTGATCTACAGTATGATAGAAAATATAATTCCATTCTGTTTGATATGTAAGCTTTGACAGTCTCTGATGAATGAGTTTTCAACATGTATTTCATTACAAGGTCTTATTTTGGTAGACATACTGCACTGTATATGATGTGCAAAGAAGGTCTTCAACCGATCGCTGCCCGCACCTCCCCGCCCGTCCAGCATCACTACTCTGGACAGTTCTGACATAGATTATGTGTACAATTACAAATACCTAGGTGTCTGGTTAGATTAGAAACTCTCCTTCCAGACTCACATTAAGCATCTCCAATCCAAAATTAAATTTAGAATCGGCTTCCTATTTCGCAACAAAGCATCCTTCACTCATGCTGCCAAACATAACCTCATAAAACTGACTATCCTACCGATCCTTGACTTCGGCGATGTCATTTACAAAATAGCCTCCAACACTCTACTCAGCAAATTGGATGCAGTCTATCACATGCTATCTATGCCATCCGTTTTGTCACCAAAGCCCCATATACTACCCACCACTGCGACCTGTATGCTCTCGTTGGCTGGCTCTCTCTTCATATTCGTCGCCAAATCTACTGGCTCCAGGTCATCTATAAGTCTTTGCTAGGTAAAGTCCCACCTTATCTCAGCTCACTGGTCACCATAGCAGGACCCACCAGTAGCACGCGCTCCAGCAGGTATATTTCACTGGTCAACCCCAAAGCCAAATCCTCCTTTGGCCGCCTTTCCTTCTATTTATCTGCTGCCAATGACTGGAACGAATTGCTAAAATCACTGAAGCTGGAGACTCATATCTCCCTCTCAAACTTTAAGCACCAGCTGTCAGAGCAGCTCACAGATCATTGCACCTGTACATAGCCCATCTGTAAATAGCCCATCCAACTACCTCATCCCCATATAGTTCTTTTTTTTTTGCTCCTTTGCACCCCAGTATCTCTATTTGCACATTCATCTTCTGCACATCTATCACTCCAGTGTTTAATTACTAAATTGTAATTATTTATTGCCTTACCTCCCTTATCTTACCTCATTTGCACACACTGTGTATAGACTTTTCTATTGTGTTATTGACTGTATGTTTGTTTGTTCCATGTGTAACTCTGTGTTGTTGTTTGTGTCGCACTGCTTTGCTTTATCTTGGCCAGGTCACAGTTGTAAATGAGAACTTGTTCTCAACTGACCTACCTGGTTAAATAAAGGTTAAATAAAATAAAATAAATAACAAAGGTCTGAAGACATCAATGGCACATTCAAGTATAAAGGTATTATCTGTGTGGCCTTACAGTTTATAATGCTTTAGGTTAGAAGAAGCCTGAAGCAATCCCAGTCTTCCTCTCACAAGCTCGAAGAGGACATGTCACAGACCACACTGTAAATTCAGAAATATCGAGCTGTTCATTCTCCATCTGTAGTTCAGCACATCACAACCAATAATCAGTGGGATAAGAGTGCCAAGGCAGAAATATGATGAGTGTTGAGTGCCAACAAGTGTCTTCAACAACCCTCTTCAACCCTTGTTCATGTTCGTGCATGCTTCCTGTGTCATTGACTGTAGTCTGGCATTGTTCAGACACAAGTCTTCATATGGCACATTATACAGGCCAGCTACAACAAAGGTGTCACGCTTAAAACAAATACAAACAAAAGCAACTAAAAACACAATGTTCAGCGGGAACATAAAACAGAAGAGGTAACATGAACAAAGAGTTCCAGTGCCACGTACACATAAACAAAGCCAGACCAATCGATATTCCAACATTGATAGGAACAGGAAGTTCACTCTTTGTTTTTGCCTCACCTGCTGGAGTTTACTGATGGTGGTTTGTTCATAATATTAGTGTCTGATCCCAGTGATGTAGTCAAGGCACTAAACCTTGAGTCAAGGGACCTGGGAGTCTGAGTCAAGGGACCTGGGAGTCTGAGTCAAGAGACTTGGGTGTCTGAGTCAAGGGACTTGGGAGTCTGAGTCAAGGGACTTAGGAGTCTGAGTCAAAGGACTTGGGAGTCTGAGTCAAGGGACTTGGGAGTCTGAGTCAAGGGACTTGGGAGTCTGAGTCAAGGGACTTGGAAGTCCGAGTCAAGGGATTTGGGAGTCTGCGTCAAGGGTCCAATAACGTGTCATGAAAATCATGACTTGAGTCCGAGTCAAGACTGAGTTCTGGACTCAGGTCCATACAACTCTGGCTGATCCTATTAGTATTATTAGTATCCTAGTAGTTTGTGATCTGGTCTTGGAACATGCCTTAGGCTGACACAAATGTCTCAAAATCACTCTTTTTTATTTGAGCGATTAAAAATACAACACAATAAATCTCACTGTGTCAAAATGTTTTCCTAAGTGGCTAATGTGACCTTAATGAAAATGCATCATTTTTAACGCTTGCCATTTCCATAGGAACACGCCAGAGGCATGTTTCAGTTAACACTCACTGTCATTACCGGCTCACACTGTCTCCCTGTCAGACCTGGGTTCAAATAGTGGTTGGGTCCTTTCAAATACTGTGAGCATTTGATTAAGCCTGCCTGGAGTTTGCACTTTTGGGACTATTCCATTGGCTCTGTTGCACTAGGCAAGTTCAACCAAGCTCAATCAAGCACAGCTGAAGTATTACAAAGAAAACAAAACTATTTGAACCCAGGTCACATTAGAACCCTCTGAAGCCAGCCCCTCCACAACTCCCCATGCAACCCTCCGGTGGCCGTGAGTGCTCTTCCTGTACCACCTGGGGTTCAAAGATCATTGTTGTACCCTCACACACAGGGGTCAGAATCCCTCATTGTGAAACCCTCACAGAACTCATTAGCTATATCAACCTCTTAGAGAGACCCTATTGTTACAAAACTATAAAAACATCCACATACATGATTTATTACAGAAAGATTGAATGGTCAGAAACACCTGAGGATTAGTTTGTGTTGAAATTCTGGAGCTGTAACCTTGCAGTGTCTTACTTGCTGCACCAATTGTGAAAGAGGTAAAGGGGGAAACAGTATTTTATGTTCTCATGAACTCATATAGGATGGACAGAAGTTTGGTATCATTCTGAAACCTGTTGGCTTAACACAGAATAGTAGTCTGCTGGGAGTGTGACTGTTTATCTGTGGCTAATAACAGTCACCTTAACAAGACCAAGGTTTTGACCATGTCTTTTCTAAGACCAGATGTCTTGTCTTGTTATTTTCTGTAGAAAAGTGTTCAGTTACATACACTACATGGCCAAAGGTATGTGGACACCTGCTGGTCGAACATCTCATTCCAAAATCATGGGCATTAATATGGAGTTGGTCCCCCCTTTGCTGCTATAACAGCTTCCACTCTTCTGAAGGCTTTATACTAGATGTTGGAACATTGCTGCGGGGAATTGCTTCCATTCAGTCACAAGTACATTAGTGAGGTCGAGCACTGATGTTGGGCGATTAGGCCTGGCTTGCAGTTGGCGTTCCAATTCATCCCAAAGGTGTTCGATGGGGTTGAGGTCAGGGCTCTGTGCAGGCCAGTCAAGTTCTTCCACACCGATCTCGACAAACCATTTCTGTATGGACCTTGCTTTGTGCACAGGGGCATTGCTGAAACAGGAAAGGGCATTCCCCCAAATGTTGCCACCAAGTTGGTAGCACAGAATTGTCTCGAATGTAATTGTATAAGGTAGCGTTAACATTTCCCTTCACTGGAACTAAGGGGCCTAGCCCAAACCATGAAAAACAGCCCCAGTCCATTATTCCTCCGATACCAACCTTTACAGTTGGCACTATGCATTGGAGCAGGTAGTGTTCTCCTGGCATCTGCCAAACCCAGATTTGTCCGTCGGACTGCCAAATGGTGAACCATAATTCATCACTCCAGAGAATGTGTTTCCACTGAGCCGAATGGCGGCGAGCTTTACACCACTCCAGCCAACGCTTGGCATTGAGCATGGTGATCTGATGCTTGTGTGCGGCCATGAAACCTTCATTTCATGAAGCTCCCGATGAACAGTCCTTGTGTTGACGTTGCCTCTATAGGCAGTTTGGAACTCGGTAGTAAGTGTTGCAACAGTGGACAGACGATTTTTACACGCTACATGCTTCAGCACTCAAAGGTCCCGTTCTGTGAGCTTGTGTGGCCTACAAATTCACCGTTGAGCCATTGTTGCTCCTAGACGTTTCCATTTCACAATAACAGCACTTACAGTTGACCAGGCAGCTCTAACAGGGCAGAAATTAGACGAATTTACTTGTCGGCACGGTGGCATCCTATGACAGTGCCATGTTGAAAGTCACTGAGCTCTTCAGTACAGGCCATGCTGCTGCAAATGTTTGTCTATGGAGATTGCATGTCTGTGAGCTTGATTTTATACACCTGTCAGCAACGGGTGTGGCTGACATAGCCAAATCCAATCATTTGAAAGGGTGTCCACATACACTCTCTGAAGCAGCTAGAATGAAGCCTTTATGAAAAGGCTTTCAAGGTCCTTTACATCAGGTTGTCTGGGGGGATGTAAGACGTGGGGACAGACAGACACTGGAGACGACTTGAAGAGCGGAGTTCACCCCGACTTCATCAAAAACAAAACTCCTGGGCCAGCTGGGCGAACAAGACCCGATGATCCGGCTGAGGCCCGACGTGGGATGGGCGCCTTTCCGAGCCAACCGGGGCAAGGAAACCTAAGGTGTGGAAGCCCGACGAGCTGGCCAGGCACCCCGGTTCCATCGGCGGCGACCCAGGGCTGACGTCACCACCAACCGGAACACCAGTACTCCCCAATGCTTCGTGTAATGGCTGCTGCATTCTGTCACAAGGATGACACTGGAGAGGCGAAGCAGGAAAGGGGAGTCGAACATTTTATATGGAACGGACATGGAATGAGACACGGACAGCGTTAGCACACGGGTAACACAGACTAATAACAATCAATGCAGCAGCGGGGAACAGAGCTGGGGAACTGACAAATATAGGGGAGGTAATTAACATGTAATTGAGTGAGTCCAGGTGAGTACAATATTGCTGATGCGAGTGACGAGGGAAGGCAGGTGTGCGTAATTGATGATGGCAGGAGTGCGTGATGCAGGGCAGCCTGGCACCCTCGAGCGCCAGGGGGGAAGAGCGGGAGCAGGCGTGACAACACACACATCTAAGGTTGCACACCGTGGCTGTACGCCAAGCCTCCAAGCACAGACCAGCCTGATATCACAGACTCACAGCACTCTAATTTTAGATCTGAGAATAGATGCACATTCAAATACTTCATTTCCATTTTAATTATGTATGCGCTGAATCCAAACACAGCATTTGCATAATAATTAACGGTGTTGCCATACACTTAATTGGCTCTGTCAAAGAGAATGAGCAGACCAGAGATAACGATAGGCAATAAACATGGTGGCGGTGAGTACATAACAGGACATAAAAATTCATGAGAAATGCCTCGTAGCTGTTCTTGTCCTCACCAATGTCCCTACACCCAAATAGCAACACATTTAAACACATTATAGCCTTGTCCTTATCTCCTCCTGATTGGTAACATACCGTGACCATATTAGGACAACTTGCTGAGATTGATTCCGTCCAATATGGTCACCATATAGGCAATAACAGAGGTTTTTTCTTACTATGCATACTATCGTGCTTCGATCATGCAAGTTGGTCGGAGCATTTGTACAAATAAAAAAGTGAGAGAAAATTAACTCAGACTTGATGAATTGTTGCCCATTCACATCTCATAATTTTAATAAATACAAACTGTGTTCATTTTGGAATGTTTAAATGCCTAAAATATCTATTGTAGTGTGCATAGTTCACAGGCCAACTGATGAAGAATTGGTAGCTGCTAGCTACCCACAAAGAATTTGTAGCTAACGCTGGCCATCTACCTAGTATAACAACAATCGTTTTAGGCCTTTTTTACATATACAACTAGCTGACTAGCTAGATTAATACGATCCACATATAGCTAGTTGATAATTATGAAGTTACAAGCTTGTACAACTAGCTGACTAGTTAGAAATAATACGATCCACATATAGCTAGTTGATAATTATGAAGTTACAAGCTTGTACAACTAGCTGACTAGTTAGAAATAATACGTTCCACATATACCTAGTTGATAATTATGAAGTTACAAGCTTGTACAACTAGCTGACTAGCTAGATTAATATGATCCACATATAGCTAGTTGATAATTATGAAGTTACAAGCTTGTACAACTAGCTGACTAGCTAGATTAATATGATCCACATATAGCTAATTGATAATTATGAAGTTACAAGCTTGTACAACTAGCTGACTAGCTAGATTAATATGATCCACATATAGCTAATTGATAATTATGAAGTTAAAAGTTTGCGTTTGCTTTATGTAGTTATCTTGTTTCGTCTGTATTGGTCAAAGGTACTAGCATGAAGTGCTTCTCAAATATAAAATTGTATGCGTTCTCCACACTCTCGTCCTCACAAAAACGTACACAAGAGAACATTCTCGAAGAACAATCTCTGAGCATTAGAGTGTGGAGCACAGTAGTATGCATATTGAGAAACACCCAGAGTGTGTCATTGCTATGAGTTGACTGCATAGTTTTGTTTAAGCTAAGTACGTGTCCAGTACCAGGGCCCATTTAAACTGAATTTAAATCTTAGATAAATACTTAATCATTGTTTTTCCTTGTTGGACCTGTGTCTACAATGTATCCAATTGGACCTGTGTTTACAATGTATCCAATTGGACCTGTATTTACAATGTATCCAATTGGACCTGTGTTTAAAATGTATCCAATTGGACCTGTGTCTACAATGTATCCAATTGGACCTGTGTTTACAATGTATCCAATTGGACCTGTGTCTACAATGTATCCAATTGGACCTGTGTTTACAATGTATCCAATTGGACCTGTGTTTACAATGTATCCAATTGGACCTGTATTTACAATGTATCCAATTGGACCTGTGTCTACAATGTATCCAATTGGACCTGTGTTTACAATGTATCCAATTGGAACTGTATTTACAACGTATCCAATTGGACCTGTGTCTACAATGTATCCAATTGGAACTGTATTTACAACGTATCCAATTGGACCTGTGTTTACAATGTATCCAATTGGACCTGTGTTTACAATGTATCCAATTGTGGTTTGTGTGGTTCTTGTTTTAGTTTTTCTGTAACTTTGTTGCAAAGTCCATTTGGTGCAGTGATATAGAACAAGAATACGGCACTTATTGTTGGAACTACTTCCAACAGTCTGGTTATCTGAAATCAATGCACACTGCCAATCAGAACTGAGTATTCAACTATGGCATGGTTTAATGTTTCCTATGTACATAATTATTTCACACACACAGGCACAGACACACGCATACACATACACATGCTAACACAAGCACTCTACACACACGACACGTACACATAGATTGTGTATTGTAGATGTATGTGGAAGTAGAGTAGTGGCCTGAGGGAACACACTTAATGTGTTGTGAAAAGTGTTATGAAATGTAATGTCATGTAATATTTTAAATTCTACGTAGCTGCCTTAATGTTGCCTTGGCAACTGCTAATACGGATCCTTAATAAATACAACTACAAAATGTCCAATATATTGAGTTTGGCCATCAGTGGCCCCTAGATGCATGACGCCTCTGTCCAGTACAATTAGATGACTTTGTAGAATGAACGTTACTAAAACTCTTCAGCTAAATCAAGGATGCCCGTTAATCACATTAACCACTGAGTAATAGAATGGATTTCTTATGCTAATATTGTCTCATGGCGGTGTGGGCGTTGTGTGGCCGTTAAAAAGACACCATTGATTTGATACCTATTGTACTTTCAGAAGGGACAAAAAGACGCTTTGCTACAGTCACTGTAACACAAAGGGAAAGAGAAGTGTGTTTGTGTATAATTGGACTCAGGTGAGTAAACATTGTGAGAGAGCTGTTATGGATCGGCACTGTTTTATGAACATAAGCCAACAGCTCTGGGACAATCTCTGCACTCCCTAGCCAGAGGAATTTGTGAGTCAGAAAAAAACTATCTGGGACCAGGCTACTTTGCCTTCAGTGGAGTAGAGAAATGAGCAGCTGTTTTGGAGACAGTACATTATTTGTTGAGACAAGTCGACGTCCACTGAGGCCCTATTAGGCTTGTCAGTGTTCCACTGTGTGCCACTGTGGCCGTGGGCAGGCTGGCACCAATTATACATTAACAAGTGAGGTGACAGCAGGAATTGGAACAGTGGTGCTGTGGGATTCAACTCAAATCACTTGACTGTGAATGGCTGCATCGGAAAAGACACCCGATCCCCTCATGGTCAAATAGTGTGGTTTGAGAAGCAGACAATGTGTTCTCACAAGGCATTACAGTAGCACAGGAAACTTGTAGGAAACAGAGATGATTTCGGTTAGATGATGCGACTGTAATCTATCCTGGGGTAAGTCTATGGTAGGGGTCAGTATGATGTTGTGATGAACATATACAGTCCATCAGAATGTGCTTAACATGAAGGCTTGGTGATGCTAACTTTTTTTCCATCTTCTTTTACCATTTAGGTAAAACCAGTACATCATGACATCCCCATTGCACATACAACTATAATAATCCATAATTCAAACACCAGAGAGAGAGAACTATCAACACTTCTGTTTTTTGTTTCTACCTGGTAGTTATTAATTGCACTCACCTGGTGTCCCAGGTCTGAATTAGTCCCTTAGAAGGAGAGGATAAAAAACACAAGTGTTTCGGTCCTCCAGGACCAATATTGAACAGCCCTGGGCATGATCATCTTTACTCCCCATGAATAAATAACAGTAGTGTGCAGTGTCCATATTAGGACAGCCTCAGTGTATGCTATAGACCTTCCTTCATAATGAACTTCAACCTTTCTCTGTCATCTGCTCCTCATCCTCAGAACTACATACCAGACCCCTCACTTGCCGATTTCAGGAGCATATCATCTTTTGATCTAGTTGTCAAACAATTAGCACACTCTATACCCATATCAATGTGTAATTCATTGGGAATTAGCAAGATTATTTAATTGGTTGCCCCTGGCATGGTTATTCTAGGGTACATGGAATTAGCTAAAGCTAGTTAGCATTCATATTCAGTTAGAGCAACAGTTTAGGTGGCTATGCAGTAAGTCAGTCATATACACAACATAAAGAGAGTGGTATGGCCACATAGATCCAATCACTTATTATATTCTATATGTAATTCTTTGGGAATGGGATCATAGCCACTATTTTGTGGCTATGATTCCATACACACACACCACCATTTTGTGTCAGTATTAGTTAGCGTTCACATTCAGTCATTGCAAGAGTTTGTACTCCCTGTGGTATGGCAATAGCTCTATGTGGCTATACTGTCTCTCAGTTAGTCAGTCAGATAGTCAGTCAGTCAAACAGTCAGTCAATCAGCTAGACAGTAAGTTTGTCAGTCAAATAGTCAGTCAGATAGCCTCTCACCCACAGAAGAGGGGAGGAGTGAGCTACTGCCGGGTTGACAGCTCATGCCCTGTTGTAAATAAAAGGAGAAGAAGACTCTCTCCCCCTCCAGTATTATCCAAAGGAATGTACTTTGTTAGCAGACTTTTTCCGCCGAAATTCTAACACTTTCAAAAAGTGAATACTGGAGTAATATTTCTAACATAAGAATGTGGGGAATAGTCAGTGGTGAGCTATAGAAAACGAATGTCATATTGGTTTTTATTTTGTGATGTTATAAAGGAAATACCGTAACTTAAAAAGTATATACACTATATGTACGAAGTCTCCATCCTTAACGTTGTATATGAAATATGAAAAAATGATAAACATATTTTTGTTAAGATAGGAATGTGATTTAGGAGCCATAATAGAATTTGTCTCCTGTAAACTTTGCATAGTAAGTAGCCACTCCCCGAGTGAGGTCTGAGAGTGTGTCAGCCTGACGGAACCGTCCTTTTCGAACCAGAGTGCATAAAAGGATTAGCAGCATCGCATGTAAAGTGGGTTGAACCCTGAATATCAACACGAGGTGTAGAAGAAAGCTCACCTCTCGGACAATCACTGGTACGCTGATTAGCTGTCCTAAGAAAAGTATCTAGAAAAGTGAATTTAAGTGGGACCATTCTACTACTCTTCAAACCAACATATTCTACTACTCTCATTACCACTGAGAACCATCTACACAGCTGGCTAGCATATCTTCAAGTAAGCTTCAGGAGCAAATGGAAAGTAGAATAAACTCTGTAGTTCTGTTCAGGACTACACGACAAGTCAACAGGCAGAGGAGAGCAACAATAGAAAAGACAGGTGAACAACCCCTTTTCGACAATCAGACCCTTACAAGCGTCCCGCGAAAAGGCCCAACAGCGAACCAAGGCAGTGACACAAATACATTAATGATTTCTTACTCCAAACGGGCGGCTGTTCGTGTGCAAAGTATATGATTACTGTGGGAATAGTTTCTATAATGTGTCAACGATAAGTGTCTCTTTCTCTCTAACTCCCTCTCCATGTCATTGTGTAAACAGCACCAGAAGCAGGAGGTTACAACTGTTCAGAATGATGATATGATAAGAGGTTATGATTAATATGTTCACTGTTTTATGGATGTTATAGGTAAAGACCTTTAGAGTTTAATTCGGGAGATAGTAACTCTTTAAACAACCGCTCTCGTGGTGCCCCAAATCCTAATGAGTTATTAATTGTTACCTGATTAATAAATTAATCAGGTAACAATTAAACATAGTTAGTTGTTTGGATAAATAACAGTCATATTAAATTATAGTAAAGTTACAACATATATAAAGAAAATGGTATATGAGAGTATAATGGGACCATAGACACTTAATGCCAATCAAAGTCACTGAAATGTCAATGCCACTTCACTGATGACATGTGTGAGCTGCTGTCATAACTCTTTGTGTCTGAGAGGTGTTGCTCTGTCTCTCATGGGTCTGTGGAGACCTGATGTGACACAGTGGTGTAATCCAGGCATAATCCACAATTTGGCATGTCTCACACACAACAATATCTTTAACACTAAATGCTATAGCAATCAAGCCCTTTTTACATTAGCAGTGTCACAAAGTGCTTTACAGATACCCAATCATTGTTATTGTCAGCCAATCAGAAACTGTTTCACCTCTCAGAGCTCTGCATTGGACCTAAATTGTTTCAAATTACGGGGGTGTGGTGAACTGTGAAACTATGACAGGTTGGAACAGACAACTTTAACTTGTTATCACTAATAACTGCACTGTCAGACACCGTCCATTCCATCAACTCTATCACACTGCCATTTGACAGGATACAACAACGGATACGGAAAACATTTAGACCCTGAAAGTACCTTCAGTTTCTCTTCTTCTCTACTCCAGGGGATTGAAGCCTAAATAACCTCTGTGGCTGAAAATCCCTGGAGCTCAGGATAATGACTCTGCACTCTGTTAAAGGAGAAATAAGGGTTTACTGTTGGAGGAAACTGACTATTTCTTCTTAAGGTTTCCATTGACCAGCATCATAATAAGTCCGTTCTGTCTGCTTGTGCCCTGAAACCGTGTAGATGGGTTTGAGTTTTCAACGGTCAAATGTATAATACTGTCGTGTTGAAGAAACCTATAGTCACAAAAACAAGATAGAAATGTCAGCACCTTTTTGCGGTTGTGGCGGTGGATTTTAACAACATAGGCTGTTTTCACAGCAAACAATTATGACACATGAAGTGACACTTGAACGGGGCTTTTGGGACTTTCTGGAGTGCAGACCCGGAGTTCTGCTCGACTACACTACACTAGATTCAAGACAACAGAAGACGGGAGAGGGCAAGAGCACTGGTACAGAGAGAGGCAGGCAGGTAATAACAACTTGCAGTATGGGAATGAGATTTCCCCTAAACCACAACCCAAGATGCCAGGCACATAGTGCCGGGTAGCACCATTCAGTAGTAAAAACATGTCTGATTTATAAGGCAAATTTAAAATAGGGTAGTTCGTATTTCACCACAACCCACAATGTAACATTACCTATTACAGGTGCATGGAGGAAACCCATCTCACACCAAATCATGTTTTATTATAGTTTTTGCTGCTCTGAGGAACACCGTTGAGGAACACAGTTAGCATCAACAGAATCCATGTCCATGGTTTCCGCTAGCAGCTAGCGGATGTTGACTATGTGATTGTCAATTTATCAAGGGGTGGATATAATCAATACCATCATTGATTTTAATTAGGAGCAGGATGAGAGGGTAGTTGATTATCACACCTCTGCAATCAGGCTGTTATTGGATGCCTGTCCTCTAAACCTCCCCTTTATTGTCCTGTCCCACTCTTATCAATGACAGCTGGGAAGAAATAATCAACACAGAGACTGGTTGTCTTGATTGGCTAAAACAGGATATCAGAACAGCTGGAAAGAAATAATCAACACAGAGACTGGTCGTCTTGATTGGCTAAAACAGGATATCAATACAGCCGACAGTAAATAATCAAAGTAAATAATAATCAAAGATGAACTTGGCACACTGCAGTGTATTAGCGCTGGTTTTAAAACAATGCTAACGGGAGATTACACGCACCTGCGTGCTAAAATAATTTATATTAAAAATAAAGGTATGAGTAGATTGGGTGAATTCTTGTTGTTACCGTGCTAATGCCGGACAGCTGTGTCGATGTTCTCTATTCCAGCCCCCAATTAAATAACGATCAATAGGAGTTTTTCAAGGTCAATTACTTCCATAAAAAAATAGACTTGATGTCTGCACCCCAGTGGAAATTTGAACAATAATACAAATCCCCATCAAAATCTGTCAGTTTATGCTAGAGATATCTGTTTTTGCTTGGAATGAGTCTCAATGCACCGCATCTGCCGATATTGCCCTTCGGCATCTGCGGTTAAAGGTTGCAGAGCTAGAGAGGTGTTTGTCAGACCATGAGACATCCCGAAAATCTGTCTAAAACAGCTGGCCATTTGGCTCCGTTCACCTAAAAGAGCGGTCCATTTGGCTCCGTTCACCTAAAAGAGCTGTCCAATTGGCTCTGTTCACCTAAAAGAGCTGTCCATTTTGCTCCGTTCACCTGAAAGAGCTGTCCATTTGGCTCCCAAACAGCTCTTCCTTCAGTAATGCTTAGAGGTGGGACCTAAAACCATGAAAAATGTGTACTTCTCTAATTTAAAGCCTAAAACTTTGCTTACCATTATGTCAGATCGTGAAATGTGAGTCCAAATACAGTTTTACCTAACCAAATTATTAGATGGCCTGCAAAATAAAAAAATGATATAAAATTTAACACACTGAAAAAATTTGCTGGACCAGCAAGAGGCTCTCTACTCCCTATATTGCTCCTGCACTGAGGAATTCTTCATCTTCAGAGAAGATAATCGATGTCTGGAGCTCATAAAGCTATAGTAAAATAATGTAAAGGGCGCCAAATGAACGGCTCTTTCACATATGGATTCGCTTCCAGACGATTACCAAAAAGACCCGTTCAAAAAGAGTCGTTCATTCGCAATGGACACATCTCTACTGGCTACACATGGAGTGATAGACCGAGCCCCGCATCACACAGACAGAAAGGGGCAAGTTTGCTGGAAATTAATTGGCAGATGTTGTTAGGTTTGCCTTTTTAAGACAATAGTGGCTAACCAGGGATGGGATAATGTCAATGTTGTCGATGTTAGACAGTAGCTGGGAGCTTGCAGTGTCTGATACTTGTGAGAATTGTTTATGACAGTTACCGATGGAAAATTGTATGTACTTTCAGAAGTGTTTGGTGAGCTACTCATAGGTGGTCTGTGAGTTACTAGTAGCTCGCGATTGACCTGTTGGAGATGACCTGCTATATATGCTTCCAACAATTGAATGGGTAAACCTAACTAACGTTTCAGTAATGCAGGGCCTTCTTCAGGTTTACTTCTTTTTGACAAGACAATGTCCCTTTTAGATTATTCTTTACAGTGCACAGTGAAAGACAAACAGAAACGTAAGTACATTCTGTATAATCCGTAAAAGAAAACCAATATGTATGTTACTTATCAGCAAAAACTTGGAATTTAGTCAGGCATGCATTCAAATATATTCGTCAGCTAAACCTTGAATACGGAGGTTTTAGTGACAGAGTAGCATTCTCTTTCTTTTGGGCAAGTTGACATATTTTAAGAACTCCTACTATTAGTGGAAATATAACTCTGTGTGTCATGCTGATCAGCTGGTTGTGTTAGCAAAGTGTCTAAGCTAAGTGTGACATGTTTTCCTACGGGAAAAGCTACAAGCTACTATTCTTAAACCTTTTGGAACAACTAGAGCCTTAACTCAGAGTTAGTTCGTAAGTATGGACCCATCCTGATTGGCTAAAATAGGGTGCCATTTCAGACGCAGCCAAAGTTTCAAAAATTCAATGCAGTGAATGTCAATGAACGATTTGAGTTACGCATACAGTTACGATGTGGCCCTTGGTTATCATTATGGATTATTTGGCTAGCTAATATCCAGACTAATTATTCAGTCACTGATTCTGTAACGACTGTCTAAATCTGCCTCCTCCTCGGACGAGGAGGAGCATGGGTCGGACCAACACGCAGCGAGGTATGTAGACAAATGAATTTATTTTAAATACAAAGACGAATACGAAAACACTTGGAAAATTACAAAATAAGAAAACGACGTAGACGAAAACCTGAACATGGAACTTACATAACTGCACGCAGAACTCACGGACAGGAACAGACTACATCAAACGAATGAACAGCCAAAACAGTCCCGTGTGGTGCACATACACAGACACGAAAGACACAGGAGACAATCACCCACAAACAAACAGTGTGAACAGCCAACCTATATATGGTTCTCAATCAGAGGAAAACGTCAAACACCTGTCTCTGATTGAGAACCATATAAGGCTGATTACAAGACCTAAACATAGAAACACAAAACATAGAAATGCCCACCCACACTCACGCCCTGACCGACTAACACATACAAAACAACAGAAAATAGGTCAGGAACGTGACAGATTCTTCCTTCCTGAGACCTGCCAAGTAACAACCTCCTAAAATGGTAGTCCCCCGCTACCAAAACACTACCTCAATACAGATGTAGGATCTTAACTTGATCACACTGTTGAAGGAGAACTTTCCAGGATTAAAAAAAAATGTATTTGAGGTTTAAAACGTCTTCTGAAGTTTTTTTACTTTGAAATTTCAGACTTGATTTTCCTTTACGAAAAATGGATCAACCACACAAAAATGTCCATTAATTATAATCCACATAACAATTCACTTTTCCTGTTGCTGCAGGATTATTTTCCTGCTGTAGCAAACTGGATCAAATTAATATCCTACCCAAATAAGTGGTGCAGGTGTAGGTGTCGTCAGCCCAGAAGAGACAATGATGGAAAGGACTGTAAGAGAACAAAAGCCAAGGAGCGATGTCATCTGACCCAAAGACAAGTTATTCTTTTAAGTAACTGTCCAATAAAAATCACACTTTTAAAAGTTCACAGAGACAACCAGCACCAGGACATTCATACACCTAGCTCTTTGGACCTCCCTTTCTCCGATATCCTCCTTTTATTTCAGGTCCACATTTTTCTCTTGTTTTTTGTTTGGTATTCATTGTACTGCAATCATGTGTATACTGAGTGGCGCAGTGGTCTAAGGCACTGCATATCAGTGCTAGAGGCGTCACTACAGATCCTGGTTTGACTCCAGGCTGTTTCACAACCGGCCGTGATTGGGAGTCCCATAGGGCAGCACACAATTGGCCTAGCATCGGTAGGGTTTGGCAGGGGTAGGGCGTCATTGTAAATAATAATTTGTTCTTAACTGACTTGCCTAGTTAAATAAAGTTTTTATTTTGTATTCTGTTAACTCATACCCAAATAATGTTGTTGAATCATGCTATACTTGTATTTGTGTCCAAAGCATAAATTAGAGAAATAAACACTTTAAAACCCCACCTCAAACTTGTATCTCAAACAGACAGTTTAAAAAATAATTGCTGTTTTCTCATTGGGTATGATATCCTGAGGAGGATGAGCTGGCCAATTAGCAGTGTAGAGGAGGATCAGCTGGCCAATCAGAGGTCTACTTGCATTAATATTTTTAACGACTGGTATACGCCCACGCTGTTCTGTTATTTTATTTTTTTATTCTTATTTAACCTTTATTTAACTAGGCAAGTCAGTTAACAACAAATTCTTATTTACAATGACGGCCTACCAAAAGGCAAAAGGCAAAAGGCCTCCTGCGGGGACGGGGGCTGGGATAAAAAAAAAAGTATATATAAATATACGACAAAACACACATCACAGCAAGAGACAACACAACACTACATAAAGACAGACCTAAGAAAACAACATTGGGGAACACCCAGACCATTTCAACATAGAAAAGCTATTTTTGAACATACTTAATGAAAACAATTGGAAGGAACACTATTTTATTCATTTTGCAATATTTCAAAGAAATCTGGAAACTCTGGAGAGTTACTTTAAACCATCCTCCCCTCTCTCTCTCTCTCTCTCTCTCTCTCTCTCTCTCTCTCTCTCTCTCTCTCTCTCTCTCTCTCTCTCTCTCTCTCTCTCTCTCTCTCTCTCTCTCTCTCTCTCTCTCTCTCTCTCTCTCTCTCTCTCTCTCTCTCTCTCTCTCTCTCTCTCTCTCTCTCACCAATTCAAAGGGCTTTATTGGCATGGGAAACATATGTTAACATGGCAAGCAAGTGAAATAGATAATAAACAAAAGTGAAAAATACACTGTGGTCTAGTCTCCTCTCTCTCTGTCTCTCTCTCTTTCTCTCTCGGCAACACACCTTCACTCTCTCCCACTCTGAAAATAAGTGTACATTTTTGGGGGATATGGAATAAAGTGGGTATGAATTGTGTATTGTAAAAACAGGACTGTTATGAAAGAATTAAATTAAATGCAATTCCTCGCCAAAGTAAATGCTGAAGTTAAAAGATACGGTGCACTTCAAAAGTAGCCAAATCTGAGTTTGACCATCACATCACATTAATCTAGAATCGGCTTCCTATTTCGCAACAAAGCCTCCTTCACTCATGCTGCCAAACATACCCTCGTAAAACTGACTATCCTACTGATCCTTGACTTCGGTGATGTCATTTACAAAATAGCCCCCAACACTCTACTCAGCAAATTGGATGCAGTCTATCACAGTGCCATCCGTTTTGTCACCAAAGCCCCATATACTACCCACCACTGCGACCTGTATGCTCTCGTTGGCTGGCCCTCGCTTCATATTGTCGCCAAACCCACTGGCTCCAGGTCATCTACAAGTCTCTGCTAGGTAAAGCCACGCCTTATCTCAGCTCACTGGTCACCATAGCAGGACCCACCAGTAGCACGCGCTCCAGCAGGTATATTTCACTGGTCATCCCCAAAGCCAACACATACTTTGGCCGCCTCTCCTTCCAGTTCTCTGCTGCCAATGACTGGAACGAATTGCAAAAATCACTAAAGCTGGAGTCTTATATCTCCTTCTCTAACTTTAAGCATCAGCTGTCAGAGCAGCTTACCGATCACTGTACCTGTCATTATTTAACCCTCTGTTTCCCCCATGTTTGTTTGTGAGTAATTGTTTATTGTATTGCGGTCCGTATTTGTGACCTTGTATTTTTTACGACGTGTATTGTGATATATTTCAGTAAAATTGCTTTCATTACACATACTGTATATGCTGTCCTGCGCCTGACTCATCTCACCAGCTACACACAGACGCTTTACAACACCCAACTCATCCCCATATTATTACTTACCCTCTTGCTCTTTTGCACCCCAGTATCTCTAATTGCACATCATCATCTGCACATCTATCACTCCAGTGTTAATGCTAAAATGTAATTCTTTCTCCTCTATTGCCTATTTACTGCCTACCGCCCTAGTCTTCTACATTTGCACACACTGTACATAGATTTTTCCATTGTGTTATTCACTGTACGTTTGTTTATGTGTAACTCTGTGTTGTTGTTTTTGTCGCACTGCTTTGCTTTATTTTGACCAGGTCGCAGTTGAAAATGAGAACTTGTTCTCAACTGGCCTACCTGGTTAAATAAAAGTGAAATCAAATAAAATAAATAAAATCCACAGTGTGCGTCAAACGTAGAGGACAAGAAGTGCAAAGACTAATCGTCATCCATTAGAGACATTTCTGCATCTGAAAAGGTCGCTGTAATGAATAGATGTCAAAAGTGAGATTGTTTGTCCCAAACAATTTCTCACGCTGCACCTTTACCACCCCGAGAGACATTTTGTTTATGACCAAAATAAAGCTGAAATGTCAACATAGCTGTAAAAGTCAATATCTTTGACTTTTGTAATTTCAATTGAATTGTAATTATTTTATTTTAAAGGTGTATAAAGCAACAAGTTTTCAGATCTTATGTTTCACCTCAACTTACTGTACACAATTGTGGTACCACGATGGCTTGCCTGAAGAAGGCTATTTGTTGACTAGTAGTGACAGACTATCAGAGACTGACCTTTAAGTCCTATCATGGTGTGGGTCTGTAAAGACCAGCTATTACACTGTGATCACAGTGGCATTTGAGTTATAAAGTGCCTGACACGTGACATTACATCAAAGTGCTCAAGCAGGATCTGACATCAATTGAACCAATTGTATTCTCTTATCCCATTTATGAGTTTCTCTGTTAGGAGTTAAAAGGGTGTTGAAATGTGGATGGAGTCAGAGCATCCCTCCTATAAACCAGGCATGGATAGCCATGCATGAAATGGAAGTTTATACAGTTTGAGTGATGGCTAGAGTGAGGGCTGAAGATAACTGACTTCGTGACTCTTTCTATGAGAGTGTGTAAGATATTTCTCTCCCAGGTTAATGCAATAGATACAGAAGCAGATAACAGAAATGAAACAGTGAAGATAATCTTTGGATTAGCTGATTTGGAGTAGGCCTAAAGCCTTTTTCTGACATACATTTTCTTCATCATACTGTGGAAAGGAAAGGACTAATAGCTAAAAACTGGCAAACACTTTCCCCTCAATACTGTAAAAAGACCTATAGCTGGCATACACTTTCCCCTCAATACTGTAAAAAGACCTATAGCTGACATACACTTTCTCCTGAATACTGTAAAAAGACCTATAGCTGACATACACTTTCCCCTCAATACTGTAAAAAGACCTATAGCTGACATACACTTTCCCCTCAATACTGTAAAAAGACCTATAGCTGACATACACTTTCCCCTCAATACTGTACAAAGACCTATAGCTGACATACACTTTCCCCTCAATACTGTACAAAGACCTATAGCTGACATACACTTTCCCCTCAATACTGTAAAAAGACCTATAGCTGACATACACTTTCCCCTCAATACTGTAAAAAGACCTATAGCTGACATACACTTTCCCCTCAATACTGTAAAAAGACCTATAGCTGACATACACTTTCCCCTCAATACTGTAAAAAGACCTATAGCTGACATACACTTTCCCCTCAATACTGTAAAAAGACCTATAGCTGACATACACTTTCCCCTCAATACTGTAAAAAGACCTATAGCTGACATACACTTTCCCCTCAATACTGTAAAAAGACCTATAGCTGACATACACTTTCCCCTCAATACTGTAAAAAGACCTATAGCTGACATACACTTTCCCCTCAATACTGTAAAAAGACCTATAGCTGACATACACTTTCCCCTCAATACTGTAAAAAGACCTATAGCTGACATACACTTTCCCCTCAATACTGTAAAAAGACCTATAGCTGACATACACTTTCCCCTCAATACTGTAAAAAGACCTATAGCTGACATACACTTTCCCCTCAATACTGTAAAAAGACCTATAGCTGACATACACTTTCCCCTCAATACTGTAAAAAGACCTATAGCTGACATACACTTTCCCCTCAATACTGTAAAAAGACCTATAGCTGACATACACTTTCCCCTCAATACTGTAAAAAGACCTATAGCTGACATACACTTTCCCCTCAATACTGTAAAAAGACCTATAGCTGACATACACTTTCCCCTCAATACTGTAAAAAGACCTATAGCTGACATACACTTTCCCCTCAATACTGTAAAAAGACCTATAGCTGACATACACTTTCCCCTCAATACTGTAAAAAGACCTATAGCTGACATACACTTTCCCCTCAATACTGTAAAAAGACCTATAGCTGACATACACTTTCCCCTCAATACTGTAAAAAGACCTTTATCTGACATACACTTTCCCCTCAATACTGTAAAAAGACCTATAACTGACATACACTTTCCCCTCAATACTGTAAAAAGACCTATAGCTGACATACACTTTCCCCTCAATACTGTAAAAAGACCTATAGCTGACATACACTTTCCCCTCAATACTGTAAAAAGACCTATAGCTGACATACACTTTCCCCTCAATACTGTAAAAAGACCTATAACTGACATACACTTTCCCCTCAATACTGTAAAAAGACCTATAACTGACATACACTTTCCCCTCAATACTGTAAAAAGACCTATAACTGACATACACTTTCCCCTCAATACTGTAAAAAGACCTATAGCTGACATACACTTTCCCCTCAATACTGTAAAAAGACCTATAGCTGACATACACTTTCCCCTCAATACTGTAAAAAGACCTATAGCTGACATACACTTTCCCCTCAATACTGTAAAAAGACCTATAGCTGACATACACTTTCCCCTCAATACTGTAAAAAGACCTATAGCTGACATACACTTTCCCCTCAATACTGTAAAAAGACCTATAGCTGACATACACTTTCCCCTCAATACTGTAAAAAGACCTATAGCTGACATACACTTTCCCCTCAATACTGTAAAAAGACCTATAGCTGACATACACTTTCCCCTCAATACTGTAAAAAGACCTATAGCTGACATACACTTTCCCCTCAATACTGTAAAAAGACCTATAGCTGACATACACTTTCCCCTCAATACTGTAAAAAGACCTATAGCTGACATACACTTTCCCCTCAATACTGTAAAAAGACCTATAGCTGACATACACTTTCCCCTCAATACTGTAAAAAGACCTATAGCTGACATACACTTTCCCCTCAATACTGTAAAAAGACCTTTATCTGACATACACTTTCCCCTCAATACTGTAAAAAGACCTATAGCTGACATACACTTTCCCCTCAATACTGTAAAAAGACCTATAGCTGACATACACTTTCCCCTCAATACTGTAAAAAGACCTATAGCTGACATACACTTTCCCCTCAATACTGTAAAAAGACCTATAGCTGACATACACTTTCCCCTCAATACTGTAAAAAGACCTATAACTGACATACACTTTCCCCTCAATACTGTAAAAAGACCTATAACTGACATACACTTTCCCCTCAATACTGTAAAAAGACCTATAGCTGACATACACTTTCCCCTCAATACTGTAAAAAGACCTATAGCTGACATACACTTTCCCCTCAATACTGTAAAAAGACCTATAGCTGACATACACTTTCCCCTCAATACTGTAAAAAGACCTATAGCTGACATACACTTTCCCCTCAATACTGTAAAAAGACCTATAGCTGACATACACTTTCCCCTCAATACTGTAAAAAGACCTATAGCTGACATACACTTTCCCCTCAATACTGTAAAAAGACCTATAGCTGACATACACTTTCCCCTCAATACTGTAAAAAGACCTATAGCTGACATACACTTTCCCCTCAATACTGTAAAAAGACCTATAGCTGACATACACTTTCCCCTCAATACTGTAAAAAGACCTATAGCTGACATACACTTTCCCCTCAATACTGTAAAAAGACCTATAGCTGACATACACTTTCCCCTCAATACTGTAAAAAGACCTATAGCTGACATACACTTTCCCCTCAATACTGTAAAAAGACCTTTATCTGACATACACTTTCCCCTCAATACTGTAAAAAGACCTATAACTGACATACACTTTCCCCTCAATACTGTAAAAAGACCTATAGCTGACATACACTTTCCCCTCAATACTGTAAAAAGACCTATAGCTGACATACACTTTCCCCTCAATACTGTAAAAAGACCTATAGCTGACATACACTTTCCCCTCAATACTGTAAAAAGACCTATAACTGACATACACTTTCCCCTCAATACTGTAAAAAGACCTATAGCTGACATACACTTTCCCCTCAATACTGTAAAAAGACCTATAGCTGACATACACTTTCCCCTCAATACTGTAAAAAGACCTATAGCTGACATACACTTTCCCCTCAATACTGTAAAAAGACCTATATCTGACATACACTTTCCCCTCAATACTGTAAAAAGACCTATAGCTGACATACACTTTCCCCTCAATACTGTAAAAAGACCTATAGCTGACATACACTTTCCCCTCAATACTGTAAAAAGACCTATAGCTGACATACACTTTCCCCTCAATACTGTAAAAAGACCTATAGCTGACATACACTTTCCCCTCAATACTGTAAAAAGACCTATAGCTGACATACACTTTCCCCTCAATACTGTAAAAAGACCTATAGCTGACATACACTTTCCCCTCAATACTGTAAAAAGACCTATAGCTGACATACACTTTCCCCTCAATACTGTAAAAAGACCTATAGCTGACATACACTTTCCCCTCAATACTGTAAAAAGACCTATAGCTGACATACACTTTCCCCTCAATACTGTAAAAAGACCTTTATCTGACATACACTTTCCCCTCAATACTGTAAAAAGACCTATAACTGACATACACTTTCCCCTCAATACTGTAAAAAGACCTATAGCTGACATACACTTTCCCCTCAATACTGTAAAAAGACCTATAGCTGACATACACTTTCCCCTCAATACTGTAAAAAGACCTATAGCTGACATACACTTTCCCCTCAATACTGTAAAAAGACCTATAACTGACATACACTTTCCCCTCAATACTGTAAAAAGACCTATAACTGACATACACTTTCCCCTCAATACTGTAAAAAGACCTATAACTGACATACACTTTCCCCTCAATACTGTAAAAAGACCTATAACTGACATACACTTTCCCCTCAATACTGTAAAAAGACCTATAGCTGACATACACTTTCCCCTCAATACTGTAAAAAGACCTATAGCTGACATACACTTTCCCCTCAATACTGTAAAAAGACCTATAGCTGACATACACTTTCCCCTCAATACTGTAAAAAGACCTATAGCTGACATACACTTTCCCCTCAATACTGTAAAAAGACCTATAGCTGACATACACTTTCCCCTCAATACTGTAAAAAGACCTATAGCTGACATACACTTTCCCCTCAATACTGTAAAAAGACCTATAGCTGACATACACTTTCCCCTCAATACTGTAAAAAGACCTATAGCTGACATACACTTTCCCCTCAATACTGTAAAAAGACCTATAGCTGACATACACTTTCCCCTCAATACTGTAAAAAGACCTATAGCTGACATACACTTTCCCCTCAATACTGTAAAAAGACCTATAGCTGACATACACTTTCCCCTCAATACTGTAAAAAGACCTATAGCTGACATACACTTTCCCCTCAATACTGTAAAAAGACCTATAGCTGACATACACTTTCCCCTCAATACTGTAAAAATACCTTTATCTGACATACACTTTCCCCTCAATACTGTAAAAAGACCTATAGCTGACATACACTTTCCCCTCAATACTGTAAAAAGACCTATAGCTGACATACACTTTCCCCTCAATACTGTAAAAAGACCTATAGCTGACATACACTTTCCCCTCAATACTGTAAAAAGACCTATAGCTGACATACACTTTCCCCTCAATACTGTATAAAGACCTATAACTGACATACACTTTCCCCTCAATACTGTAAAAAGACCTATAACTGACATACACTTTCCCCTCAATACTGTAAAAAGACCTTTAACTGACATACACTTTCCCCTCAATACTGTAAAAAGACCTATAACTGACATACACTTTCCCCTCAATACTGTAAAAAGACCTATAACTGACATACACTTTCCCCTCAATACTGTAAAAAGACCTATAACTGACATACACTTTCCCCTCAATACTGTAAAAAGACCTATAGCTGACATACACTTTCCCCTCAATACTGTAAAAAGACCTATAGCTGACATACACTTTCCCCTCAATACTGTAAAAAGACCTATAACTGACATACACTTTCCCCTCAATACTGTAAAAAGACCTATAGCTGACATACACTTTCCCCTCAATACTGTAAAAAGACCTATAGCTGACATACACTTTCCCCTCAATACTGTAAAAAGACCTATAGCTGACATACACTTTCCCCTCAATACTGTAAAAAGACCTATAGCTGACATACACTTTCCCCTCAATACTGTAAAAAGACCTATAGCTGACATACACTTTCCCCTCAATACTGTAAAAAGACCTATAGCTGACATACACTTTCCCCTCAATACTGTAAAAAGACCTATAGCTGACATACACTTTCCCCTCAATACTGTAAAAAGACCTATAGCTGACATACACTTTCCCCTCAATACTGTAAAAAGACCTTTATCTGACATACACTTTCCCCTCAATACTGTAAAAAGACCTATAGCTGACATACACTTTCCCCTCAATACTGTAAAAAGACCTATAGCTGACATACACTTTCCCCTCAATACTGTAAAAAGACCTATAGCTGACATACACTTTCCCCTCAATACTGTAAAAAGACCTTTATCTGACATACACTTTCCCCTCAATACTGTAAAAAGACCTATAGCTGACATACACTTTCCCCTCAATACTGTAAAAAGACCTATAGCTGACATACACTTTCCCCTCAATACTGTAAAAAGACCTATAGCTGACATACACTTTCCCCTCAATACTGTAAAAAGACCTATAGCTGACAAACACTTTCCCCTCAATACTGTAAAAAGACCTATAACTGACATACACTTTCCCCTCAATACTGTAAAAAGACCTATAACTGACATACACTTTCCCCTCAATACTGTAAAAAGACCTATAGCTGACATACACTTTCCCCTCAATACTGTAAAAAGACCTATAGCTGACATACACTTTCCCCTCAATACTGTAAAAAGACCTATAGCTGACATACACTTTCCCCTCAATACTGTAAAAAGACCTATAGCTGACATACACTTTCCCCTCAATACTGTAAAAAGACCTATAGCTGACATACACTTTCCCCTCAATACTGTAAAAAGACCTATAGCTGACATACACTTTCCCCTCAATACTGTAAAAAGACCTATAACTGACATACACTTTCCCCTCAATACTGTAAAAAGACCTATAACTGACATACACTTTCCCCTCAATACTGTAAAAAGACCTATAGCTGACATACACTTTCCCCTCAATACTGTAAAAAGACCTATAGCTGACATACACTTTCCCCTCAATACTGTAAAAAGACCTATAGCTGACATACACTTTCCCCTCAATACTGTAAAAAGACCTATATCTGACATACACTTTCCCCTCAATACTGTAAAAAGACCTATAGCTGACATACACTTTCCCCTCAATACTGTAAAAAGACCTATAGCTGACATACACTTTCCCCTCAATACTGTAAAAAGACCTATAGCTGACATACACTTTCCCCTCAATACTGTAAAAAGACCTATAGCTGACATACACTTTCCCCTCAATACTGTAAAAAGACCTATAGCTGACATACACTTTCCCCTCAATACTGTAAAAAGACCTATAGCTGACATACACTTTCCCCTCAATACTGTAAAAAGACCTATAGCTGACATACACTTTCCCCTCAATACTGTAAAAAGACCTATAGCTGACATACACTTTCCCCTCAATACTGTAAAAAGACCTATAGCTGACATACACTTTCCCCTCAATACTGTAAAAAGACCTTTATCTGACATACACTTTCCCCTCAATACTGTAAAAAGACCTATAACTGACATACACTTTCCCCTCAATACTGTAAAAAGACCTATAGCTGACATACACTTTCCCCTCAATACTGTAAAAAGACCTATAGCTGACATACACTTTCCCCTCAATACTGTAAAAAGACCTATAGCTGACATACACTTTCCCCTCAATACTGTAAAAAGACCTATAACTGACATACACTTTCCCCTCAATACTGTAAAAAGACCTATAACTGACATACACTTTCCCCTCAATACTGTAAAAAGACCTATAACTGACATACACTTTCCCCTCAATACTGTAAAAAGACCTATAGCTGACATACACTTTCCCCTCAATACTGTAAAAAGACCTATAGCTGACATACACTTTCCCCTCAATACTGTAAAAAGACCTATAGCTGACATACACTTTCCCCTCAATACTGTAAAAAGACCTATAGCTGACATACACTTTCCCCTCAATACTGTAAAAAGACCTATAGCTGACATACACTTTCCCCTCAATACTGTAAAAAGACCTATAGCTGACATACACTTTCCCCTCAATACTGTAAAAAGACCTATAGCTGACATACACTTTCCCCTCAATACTGTAAAAAGACCTATAGCTGACATACACTTTCCCCTCAATACTGTAAAAAGACCTATAGCTGACATACACTTTCCCCTCAATACTGTAAAAAGACCTATAGCTGACATACACTTTCCCCTCAATACTGTAAAAAGACCTATAGCTGACATACACTTTCCCCTCAATACTGTAAAAAGACCTATAGCTGACATACACTTTCCCCTCAATACTGTAAAAAGACCTATAGCTGACATACACTTTCCCCTCAATACTGTAAAAAGACCTTTATCTGACATACACTTTCCCCTCAATACTGTAAAAAGACCTATAGCTGACATACACTTTCCCCTCAATACTGTAAAAAGACCTATAGCTGACATACACTTTCCCCTCAATACTGTAAAAAGACCTATAGCTGACATACACTTTCCCCTCAATACTGTAAAAAGACCTATAGCTGACATACACTTTCCCCTCAATACTGTAAAAAGACCTATAACTGACATACACTTTCCCCTCAATACTGTAAAAAGACCTATAACTGACATACACTTTCCCCTCAATACTGTAAAAAGACCTTTAACTGACATACACTTTCCCCTCAATACTGTAAAAAGACCTATAACTGACATACACTTTCCCCTCAATACTGTAAAAAGACCTATAACTGACATACACTTTCCCCTCAATACTGTAAAAAGACCTATAACTGACATACACTTTCCCCTCAATACTGTAAAAAGACCTATAGCTGACATACACTTTCCCCTCAATACTGTAAAAAGACCTATAGCTGACATACACTTTCCCCTCAATACTGTAAAAAGACCTATAACTGACATACACTTTCCCCTCAATACTGTAAAAAGACCTATAGCTGACATACACTTTCCCCTCAATACTGTAAAAAGACCTATAGCTGACATACACTTTCCCCTCAATACTGTAAAAAGACCTATAGCTGACATACACTTTCCCCTCAATACTGTAAAAAGACCTATAGCTGACATACACTTTCCCCTCAATACTGTAAAAAGACCTATAGCTGACATACACTTTCCCCTCAATACTGTAAAAAGACCTATAGCTGACATACACTTTCCCCTCAATACTGTAAAAAGACCTATAGCTGACATACACTTTCCCCTCAATACTGTAAAAAGACCTATAGCTGACATACACTTTCCCCTCAATACTGTAAAAAGACCTATAGCTGACATACACTTTCCCCTCAATACTGTAAAAAGACCTATAGCTGACATACACTTTCCCCTCAATACTGTAAAAAGACCTATAGCTGACATACACTTTCCCCTCAATACTGTAAAAAGACCTATAGCTGACATACACTTTCCCCTCAATACTGTAAAAAGACCTATAGCTGACATACACTTTCCCCTCAATACTGTAAAAAGACCTATAGCTGACATACACTTTCCCCTCAATACTGTAAAAAGACCTTTATCTGACATACACTTTCCCCTCAATACTGTAAAAAGACCTATAACTGACATACACTTTCCCCTCAATACTGTAAAAAGACCTATAGCTGACATACACTTTCCCCTCAATACTGTAAAAAGACCTATAGCTGACATACACTTTCCCCTCAATACTGTAAAAAGACCTATAGCTGACATACACTTTCCCCTCAATACTGTAAAAAGACCTATAACTGACATACACTTTCCCCTCAATACTGTAAAAAGACCTATAACTGACATACACTTTCCCCTCAATACTGTAAAAAGACCTATAACTGACATACACTTTCCCCTCAATACTGTAAAAAGACCTATAACTGACATACACTTTCCCCTCAATACTGTAAAAAGACCTATAGCTGACATACACTTTCCCCTCAATACTGTAAAAAGACCTATAGCTGACATACACTTTCCCCTCAATACTGTAAAAAGACCTATAACTGACATACACTTTCCCCTCAATACTGTAAAAAGACCTATAACTGACATACACTTTCCCCTCAATACTGTAAAAAGACCTATAACTGACATACACTTTCCCCTCAATACTGTAAAAAGACCTATAACTGACATACACTTTCCCCTCAATACTGTAAAAAGACCTATAGCTGACATACACTTTCCCCTCAATACTGTAAAAAGACCTATAGCTGACATACACTTTCCCCTCAATACTGTAAAAAGACCTATAACTGACATACACTTTCCCCTCAATACTGTAAAAAGACCTATAGCTGACATACACTTTCCCCTCAATACTGTAAAAAGACCTATAGCTGACATACACTTTCCCCTCAATACTGTAAAAAGACCTATAGCTGACATACACTTTCCCCTCAATACTGTAAAAAGACCTATAGCTGACATACACTTTCCCCTCAATACTGTAAAAAGACCTATAACTGACATACACTTTCCCCTCAATACTGTAAAAAGACCTATAACTGACATACACTTTCCCCTCAATACTGTAAAAAGACCTATAACTGACATACACTTTCCCCTCAATACTGTAAAAAGACCTATAACTGACATACACTTTCCCCTCAATACTGTAAAAAGACCTATAGCTGACATACACTTTCCCCTCAATACTGTAAAAAGACCTATAGCTGACATACACTTTCCCCTCAATACTGTAAAAAGACCTATAGCTGACATACACTTTCCCCTCAATACTGTAAAAAGACCTATAGCTGGCATACACTTTCCCCTCAATACTGTAAAAAGACCTATAGCTGACATACACTTTCCCCTCAATACTGTAAAAAGACCTATAGCTGACATACACTTTCCCCTCAATACTGTAAAAAGACCTATAGCTGACATACACTTTCCCCTCAATACTGTAAAAAGACCTATAGCTGACATACACTTTCCCCTCAATACTGTAAAAAGACCTATAACTGACATACACTTTCCCCTCAATACTGTAAAAAGACCTATAACTGACATACACTTTCCCCTCAATACTGTAAAAAGACCTATAGCTGACATACACTTTCCCCTCAATACTGTAAAAAGACCTATAGCTGACATACACTTTCCCCTCAATACTGTAAAAAGACCTATAGCTGACATACACTTTCCCCTCAATACTGTAAAAAGACCTATAGCTGACATACACTTTCCCCTCAATACTGTAAAAAGACCTATAGCTGACATACACTTTCCCCTCAATACTGTAAAAAGACCTATAGCTGACATACACTTTCCCCTCAATACTGTAAAAAGACCTATAGCTGACATGCACTTTCCCCTCAATACTGTAAAAAGACCTATAGCTGACATACACTTTCCCCTCAATACTGTAAAAATACCTTTATCTGACATACACTTTCCCCTCAATACTGTAAAAAGACCTATAACTGACATACACTTTCCCCTCAATACTGTAAAAAGACCTATAGCTGACATACACTTTCCCCTCAATACTGTAAAAAGACCTATAGCTGACATACACTTTCCCCTCAATACTGTAAAAAGACCTATAGCTGACATACACTTTCCCCTCAATACTGTAAAAAGACCTATAACTGACATACACTTTCCCCTCAATACTGTAAAAAGACCTATAACTGACATACACTTTCCCCTTAATACTGTAAAAAGACCTATAACTGACATACACTTTCCCCTTAATACTGTAAAAAGACCTATAACTGACATACACTTTCCCCTCAATACTGTAAAAAGACCTATAACTGACATACACTTTCCCCTCAATACTGTAAAAAGACCTATAGCTGACATACACTTTCCCCTCAATACTGTAAAAAGACCTATAGCTGACATACACTTTCCCCTCAATACTGTAAAAAGACCTATAACTGACATACACTTTCCCCTCAATACTGTAAAAAGACCTATAGCTGACATACACTTTCCCCTCAATACTGTAAAAAGACCTATAGCTGACATACACTTTCCCCTCAATACTGTAAAAAGACCTATAGCTGACATACACTTTCCCCTCAATACTGTAAAAAGACCTATAGCTGACATACACTTTCCCCTCAATACTGTAAAAAGACCTATAACTGACATACACTTTCCCCTCAATACTGTAAAAAGACCTATAACTGACATACACTTTCCCCTCAATACTGTAAAAAGACCTATAACTGACATACACTTTCCCCTCAATACTGTAAAAAGACCTATAGCTGACATACACTTTCCCCTCAATACTGTAAAAAGACCTATAGCTGACATACACTTTCCCCTCAATACTGTAAAAAGACCTATAGCTGACATACACTTTCCCCTCAATACTGTAAAAAGACCTATAGCTGGCATACACTTTCCCCTCAATACTGTAAAAAGACCTATAGCTGACATACACTTTCCCCTCAATACTGTAAAAAGACCTATAGCTGACATACACTTTCCCCTCAATACTGTAAAAAGACCTATAGCTGACATACACTTTCCCCTCAATACTGTAAAAAGACCTATAGCTGACATACACTTTCCCCTCAATACTGTAAAAAGACCTATAGCTGACATACACTTTCCCCTCAATACTGTAAAAAGACCTATAGCTGACATACACTTTCCCCTCAATACTGTAAAAAGACCTATAGCTGACATACACTTTCCCCTCAATACTGTAAAAAGACCTATAGCTGACATACACTTTCCCCTCAATACTGTAAAAAGACCTATAACTGACATACACTTTCCCCTCAATACTGTAAAAAGACCTATAGCTGACATACACTTTCCCCTCAATACTGTAAAAAGACCTATAGCTGACATACACTTTCCCCTCAATACTGTAAAAAGACCTATAGCTGACATACACTTTCCCCTCAATACTGTAAAAAGAAAAGACCTAAGGCTGACATACACTTTCCCCTCAATACTGTAAAAAGAAAAGACCTAAGGCTGACATACATTTTCTTTTTAATACTGTGGAAATATAAACCTACATTTATACTATGTACAGTACCTCAGCATGGTTGAATTCGTGATTCTGTTTGGCTTTAAGGGAACTATAGAGTGTGACTTGACAGTGGGAAAGCTACTGTAGCCACACCTCTGAAGTAGTTATAATAAGTGCCTTATTACCATTCTAAATCTCTGCTTCTAATACAGTGGAAAGAAAAGGCCTATAAACAGACATATACTTTCTCCTATCTTTGAAATAAAGTCCCTATAACCCACATACATATTCTCATTAATACTGCGCGCAGAGTGAACTACATGTAATTCAACTATAATGTAATTCCATTTTGCAGTAGCGTGGTGGTAGTTGAACTATATTCTAATCTTGTTAGTGTTTCCAGTAATGACTGTTTTGCCATGTAGCGGTGTAGCTCACTACTGGAACTACAAACAACGTTTTTGACAAAAATAAAATATGAATAAAGTAGGCAAGGATTTCCTTTATTTTTCGGCATCAGACCTGCCTAATTCTCAATTGAAACATCGTTTTTGTGTTTAATAGTCTACATTAAACATTCTGTTAACTTCTGACTTCAGAGTGATCTGCTCTTTCAATCTGCGGTCCTTGACATTTCAGATATGATATTAATGTATCACCAAGTAGTTTGGATGTAGTGAACTACTGTTTCAAAGTAACTAGATACTTATTAATAAACAACGCTTTTCTTAAGGGTAGATATATTGTAGTTCACTTCTTCCAGTGTGAAGTAATTGGTATCTTGGTAAACTATATTTTCAGAGTAGCTTCCCCAACACTGACTGTGTGCCTACACAGTACAATCCGATTACAAGATCACTCAACAACGACCTTATATTCCGAGTGCTATTTCCCTGTTCCCTCGTCTCTCACATCTCACGCCACCTGAGAATATCAGCTCTGTTCCCTCGTCTCTCACATCTCACGCCACCTGAGAATATCAGCTCTGTTCCCTCGTCTCTCACATCTCACACCACCTGAGAATATCAGCTCTGTTCCCTCGTCTCTCACATCTCACGCCACCTGAGAATATCAACCCTGTTCCCTCGTCTCTCACATCTCACGCCACCTGAGAATATCAACCATGTTCCCTCGTCTCTCACATCTCACGCCACCTGAGAATATCAACCCTGTTCCCTCGTCTCTCACATCTCACGCCACCTGAGAATATCAGCCCTGTTCCCTCGTCTCTCCCATCTCACGCCACCTGAGAATATCAACCATGTTCCCTCGTCTCTCACATCTCACGCCACCTGACAATATCAACCCTGTTCCCTCGTCTCTCACATCTCACGCCACCTGAGAATATCAGCTCTGTTCCCTCGTCTCTCACATCTCACGCCACCTGAGAATATCAACCCTGTTCCCTCGTCTCTCACATCTCACGCCACCTGAGAATATCAGCTCTGTTCCCTCGTCTCTCACATCTCACGCCACCTGAGAATATCAACCCTGTTCCCTCGTCTCTCACATCTCACGCCACCTGAGAATATCAGCCCTGTTCCCTCGTCTCTCACATCTCACGCCACCTGAGAATATCAGCCCTGTTCCCAGACTCTCACTACCTGAGAATATCAACCCTGTTCCCTCATCTCTCTCCCATCTCACACCACCTGAGAATATCAAAACATTGTCACTAGTTGCCATGGTAGTAGCAGGCTGAAGGTTTTTGAAAGGACTATTTAATGGTTGTACCGTCTTAGAAAAAAGGGTTCCAAAAGGGTTATTCGGCTGTCCCCATAAGAGAACCCTTTTTGGTTCCAGGTAGAACCTCTTTGGGTTCCATGTAGAACCCTCTGTGGAAAGGGTTCTACATGGAACCCAAAAGGCTTCTTTCTACCTGGAACCAAAAGGGTTCTACCTGGAATCAAAAAGGGATCTTTAAAGGGTTCTCTTATGGGGACAGCCAAATAACTCTTTTAGGTTCTAGATATCACTTTTTTTCTAAGAATGTACTATCGTGTCTCACTTTGACATGAATGTTGATACAGTATTCATACATGATTTTCAGTATTTTCGCATGCTGAGTTTGCTTGGTTTTGAAGCTCTTTGAATCTGCTGGGCAAGGGAGAACGTGAGAGATATAATAATGGGGAGAGGTTTGAGGCTCTGTGATATATGAGCCTTGTAATTAAATCAAAGCCATGGCCTAACACTTCACAGCCAGCGCCTCTTTACTGCAAACACCCCCATTTGGGCTCTAAACCCAGCCTGTTTGCTGATTGGCTGATCAACACCCCCCTCCCTGTATTGATTGCTTTCAGATGTGGCTGTTGGTGTTCTAAAAACTATCAGCACAAATGTTGAGCGCAGATGTTTCATTTAAATTTCAGACCATTTATTTGGGACATTCTGAGGAAGATTGACATACGTGAGAAATAAAGTTCCATTGAGACCACAGGAGGTTGGTGGCACCTTAATTGGGGAGGACGGGCTCATAGTAATGGCTGGAGTGGAATAGGTGGAATGGTATCAAATACATCAAACATTTGTTTTCCATGCATTTGATGCCATTCCATTTGCTCCTGAGGGAGAAATGTTCATGTTTATTTAACTAGGCAAAGAGACACAGGAGCTACACTACTCATCCAGTGTAGAATGACAATCATTTGGGAAATCTTGTCAAAAATAAAAATAATAATAAAAGAATCCATGGAAACTGATGCGTTCAACACAATACCCAACATCTTCTACTCAATCTCTCTCTCTCTCTCTCTCTCTCTCTCTCTCTCTCTCTCTCTCTCTCTCTCTCTCTCTCTCTCTCTCTCTCTCTCTCTCTCTCTCTCTCTCGCCATGCGAGGTAAACGGGGTTAGATTTTCATCAGCGAATTCCTCCACTCTATACTATTTACTGGAGTCTGCTGCGTGCCTAACCCTGGGTGGTCTACACTTACTGCAAAGGCCTATACCCTCCCCCTGCCAGCAAATTGTCTAATTAGCCGTACACTAATAACACATAACAAGGGGCCGACTCGTGGCAGTGTGCCACCCAGACACCATCTGTTATAATGGCTTGGAGTGGCCACAAAATCCTAGGCGCGCTAATGCTAGGATACTAATGCTAGGATGCTAACAGTGGGGCAATAATCAAATCAATCAAATCTATTTGTCACATGCACCAAATACAACAAGTGTAGACCTTACCGTGAAATGCTTACTTACAAGCCCTTAACCAACAGTGCAGTTTAAGAATAGTTAAGAAAACATTTACCAAATAAACTAATGTAAAAAATTATAAAAAGTAACACAATAACATAACAATAACGAGGCTATATACAGGGGGTGCCGGTACCGAGTCAGTGTGAGGGGGTACAGGTTAGTTGAGGTAATTTGTACATGTAGGTGGGGGTGAAGTGACTATGCATAGATAATAAACAGTGAGTAGCAGCAGTGTACAAAACAAATGGAGGGGGGGTCAATGTAAATAGTCCGGTGGTCATTTGATTAATTGTTCAGCAGTCAATAGGTTAGAGACTGGTGTAAATGTACTGTATGTCGTTTATGCGCTAACGCTAGGGCACTAACACTAGGCTGGGATGCTAGCTTCACACAGCCTGGTGCAAAAGACCCAAAGACGGTTGTGTTGTCATGGATTCTACAAAGACTGTAATAAAGCAGTCAGGCCCAGAGCACGGGGGAGAGGGTCTCCCGCTGGGCAATTAAGGGTTGGATACAGGAACGCTGGAGGTAGCAGCTGGATGGAAAAGAGTATGTTCACTCACTCTTACCTAACTCTCCCCTCTTTCTCTTCCCCATCTCCCTGTCTCTTCATTCATTTCCCCCATATCTCCGTACCGCTCATCTGCATAGCACTTTACTCTGATGCACTAGGTCAGGCTCAGAGTTCAGTATCGACTCTATGGTCCCCATTGGGCTGCAGCTGTGAATGCTGCATGAAAGCAGACATGTACAGACTACAGCACTCCAGTACCACAGAGACCTCTTCAAAGCAATGCACATGAGGCACATATATTAACATTTGGTTCAGTAAACACTATTTAGCATACCACATCAGTTGCTTCTAAATGTCCAAATCTACAACTCTCATTTTCTTTAGAACACTTTGGCTAATGAATATAGCCCTATTTCTTTCAAACATAACCTAGAAGAACCTAGGTGCATCTTAATATTCTAGAAGAGCCACCTCTACTTGTCTCCTCTCATTCATCTGTACTGATCTGAAATAATGGGGACAGGGCCGTGTCAACAAAAAAAAGTTTCCTTAAAAGTATTACATTCATAGCTAATTATCTGATGCTCCTGTAGCCAAATATCAATCATAGGCCTTTATTTTCTCCAAAATCACACTCATCCCACTGTCAGCGATCTTATAGCCTACGGCTCAAAGAGAGGGCAGAGATGTAGGCTATCATCTGATCGTTGTGAATCTAAAGGATGTACATCAGATAGTTAGCTAGCTAGTTATCTATGCTGTTTAAAAATATAACTAGTCTTTAACTGTGATTGGAGTTTATTCCGCTGCTGACATCTTCTCTTATGCCTCCGAACAAACAGTAGACTTGAAGCCTTCCCTGTCCCTGACAGTGAGATGACACATGTAACTAAAAAGGGGGCCACTTCTACAGTTCCGTTCTGTGTCGGTAGCTTCTGCCTGCAGGCGGGGTGCAGCGCATGCTCTCGTGTGGTGTCAGAGAAGAGGGGGGCGGGACTTTTCCAAGTTAGACAAATTAGAAATGAGCTAGTTTGATGGCAGATTCATTTCAGTAAGAAGAGAGAGAGAATAGACTAAAAGGGGAATACAAATGTAATAATAAAAAAACACCACCAATCTGAAAGGGCACTTTTCTCATAGGAGGGCGGAAGGGCAGGAGCTGGGCACCCGCAGACCTCTCTCTGTGCCTGGGGAGACACTATCAGGGCTGTTACTTCCTTTTCAGGTCCTTCAAGTCAGAGTACATGAAGGGAAAGTAGACGATCAGAGGAAGACATTTTAAACTACTGAGATGCAGTCAGTCAGTGTGTACCAGTGAGGGAGAAAGTGTTCCTATTGAGATGCAGTCAGTCAGTGTGTACCAGTGAGGGAGAATCTATTCCTACTGAGATGCAGTCAGTCAGTGTGTACCAGTGAGGGAGAAAGTGTTCCTATTGAGATGCAGTCAGTCAGTGTGTACCAGTGAGGGAGAATCTGTTCCTATTGAGATGCAGTCAGTCAGTGTGTACCAGTGAGGGAGAATCTGTTCCTATTGAGATGCAGTCAGTCAGTGTGTACCTGTGAGAGAGCCTCTGTTCCTACAGAGATGCAGTCAGTCAGTGTGTACCAGTGAGGGAGAATCTGTTCCTATTGAGATGCAGTCAGTCAGTGTGTACCAGTGAGGGAGAAACTGTTCCTACAGAGATGCAGTCAGTCAGTGTGTACCTGTGAGAGAGCCTCTGTTCCTACAGAGGTGCAGTCAGTCAGTGTGTACCTGTGAGACAGCATCTGTGCCTGGATAGATAGGGCACACAACTGATTTTTTTGTTGATGTTTGCAATGGGAAATGAAAATGAACCTTTTTTATTGGACAAGTCCAGGTAGTCCCCTCCCTGTTTCAGTCCATTTCTTCCGTTTGGTGCATAATGAACATGACCCAGTACTGGAAGGCCCTTAGTGTGGGTGTAGGGTGTGTTGTACAGTACCTGGAAGAGACTCAAATAGTACAATAGCACACTGGGCGTGGACCTCAACCTTTCATATGCTGAGTGGAGTGTGTCATTAGGAACATCAAACCATACCGCTTTATTAAGCAGCTCCATGGGAGATGAGACAATGCTGACCGGTGTGTCTGTGTGTAGTAGTGTGTGTGTGTGTGTGTGTAGTAGTGTGTCTGTGTGTAGTAGTGTGTGTGTGTGTGTGTGTGTGTGTGTGTGTGTGTGTGTGTGTGTGTGTGTGTGTGTGTGTGTGTGTGTGTGTGTGTGTGTGTGTGTGTGTGTGTGTGTGTGTGTGTGTGTGTGTGTGTGTGTGTGTGTGTGTGTGTGTGTGTATTAGTGTGTGTGTGTTCTGGGTTTTTCCCTGTCTTCTATTAAGAACAGCACGACTTCATACTGAACACAATGCTCGTGACAAACCAGCACACTCCTCTCTCCTCTCCTCCACTCTCTCCCTCTTTACAACAGTTTGTATATGTCTGGATATGAAAGCACTTTCTTCTCATTATTGGTTCAACAGGGCTCCCAGAAACCGCCCTCTTAAGTGGATACTCTGTGGCTACAAGCAACAGTGGAAGATAAACTTTTTAGACACTGAGATTAGTTCCATTTCCTCCTCACCCACAGAGGCTTTTATTGAAGCCCTGAGAAAGCGTTATTACTACCCCCGACTCATGTCTCTCTCATCCCCCTTGTTTATGAGAAAGAACAGCAGAATAACATCATATTCACTATTACACACACACACACACACACACACACACACACACACACACACACACACACACACACACACACACACACACACACACACACACACACACACACACACACACACACACACACACACACACACACACACACACACACACAGAGGAACCATTATCACTCCTACTCTCGTCCATCTCATCCCTGTCTTTTGTAAGAAGGAAGGGAACAGCAGAAAAACTCAATTTTCTCACTCAGACACTCCTCATCTTGTGATGCAGTGAATACAAAGAGCTCTGCTGTAGGGCCAGATGGCAAAAGTGAAATCAATCAGATCAACATGGTCAGAGAGAGACAGAGGCTGCATCCCAAATGGCACCCTATTCCCTGTAGGCCCTGGTCAAAAGGAGTGCACTAAATAGGGAATAAGGTGCCATTTGGGATGCAAAGAGAGTCAGCTTGTTGCCAAGTCATTGAGCAGATGATGCCCTTGTCCTGGCTGACTTACAACCCCACTGAATATCACTCACAATAGGAAACACTATCTCCAAACGTGAAACAGACAGACAATTGGATTTCATTTCAGGTATAAGCTATTTATTTTCAAAGGCAATTAGACAATTCTCCAAGTGATTCAAGTGATTCTGGGCACAGATGTCAATTTTCACATTTCAAAACCACGTTGGTTCAATAAGTGGCAAGAAAAAGTATGTGAACCCTTTGGAATTACCTGGATTTCTGCATAAATTAGTTAGAAAATTTGAACTGATCTTCATCTTAGTCACAACAATAGACGAACACAGTGTGCTTAAACAAATAACATATTTTTTTTGTATTTTTCTTGTCTATATTGAATAAATAATTTAAACATTCCCAGTGTAGGTTGGAAAAAGTATGAAAGCTAATTGGAGTCAGGAGTCAGCTAACCTGGAGTCCAATCAATGAGACGAGATTGGAGATGTTGGTTAGAGCTGCCTTGCCCTACAAAAAAAACAGTCACAAAATTTGAGTTTGCTATTCACAAGAAGCATTGCCTGATGTGAACCATGCCTCGAACGAAAGAGATCTCAGAAGACCTAAGATTAAGAATTGTTGACTTGCATAAAGCTGGAAAGGGTTACAAAAGTATCTCTAAAAGCCTTGATGTCCATTAGTCCACAGTAAGACAAATTGTCTATAAACGGAGAAAGTTCAGTAGAGTGTCAGCTAAAGACGTACAGAAATCTCTGGAACATGCTAACATCTCTGTTGACAAGTCTACGATACGTTAAACACTAAACACTGCTGTCCAAAAAAAACATTGTTGCACGTCTGAAGTTTGCAAAAGAGCACCTGGATGTTCCACAGCGCTTCTGGCAAAATATTCTGTGGACAGATGAAACTTCAGTTGAGTTGTTTGGAAGGAACACACAACACTATGTGTGGAGAAAAAAAGGCACAGCACACCAACATCAAAACCTCATCCCAACTGTAAAGTATGGTGGAGGGAGTATCATGGTTTGGGGCTGCTTTGCTGCCTCAGGGCCTGGACAGCTTGCTATCATCGATGGAAAAATGAATTCCCACGTTTATCAAGACATTTTGCAGGAGAATTTAAGGCGATCTGTCTGCTAATTGAAGCTTAACAGAAGTTGGGTGATGCAACAGGACAACAACCCAAAACACAGAAGTAAATCAACAACATAATGGCTTCAACAGAAGAAAATACGTCTTCTAGAGTGGCCCAGTCAGAGTCCTGACCTCAACCCGATTGAGATGCTGTGGCATGATCTTGAGAGCGGTTTTCACCAGACATGTTAAGAATATTGTTGAATTGAAACAGTTTTGTAAAGATGAATGGTCCAAAATTCCTCCTGACCGTTGTGCAGGTCTGATCCACAACTACAGAAAACATTTTGTTGAGTTTATTGCTGCCAAAGGAGGGTAAATGCAAAGGTTCACATACTTTTTCCGCCCTACACTGTGAATGTGTACATGGTGTGTTCAATAAAGACATAAAAATGTATAATTGTTTGTGTGTTATTAGTTTAAGCAGACTGTGTTTGTCTATTGTTGTGACTAAGATGACGATCAGATCAAATTTTATGACCAATTTATGCAGAAATCCAGGTAATTCCAAAGGGTTCACATACTTTCTCTTGCCACTGTAATGTCATTGAAATTATGCAAAAACAACATTGATTCAACCATTGTGTGTCATTTAAATGGAAGAAAGAAGGGTTGGGATTTCAAGGACAACAGCAATTTAGAAGTCTGTGGTTTTCTAATGTGAATGGTGAGGGGAGAAGAGGCAGGTCTTGGTTTGACATACACAGCCATGGCCTATCTTTTATCTGCAGTGTCACAGATACAAACCCCCCGGAATGTCCGCTTACTGGCTTACACTCTGTAGGATGGCAAGGATAATGTCCAAAGAGTGCCAGCAGCACGAATTACGCAAGTAAGAACTCTACAGACAGCTATATTGATCCTCTAATACAGGACTAGTAAAGGCCCAGTGCACTACTTTTGTGAGAGAAAAAAAATATTATAAAATATATATTTATATATTCAGATTTTTCAGGCGTCCCGCAGCAACCCTACTTCCCGCATCTATGTGAATAGGGTGCTATTTAGGACCCACTCTTCCCCCTGATCAAAAAAATATTAGAGGAAAGGACATGGTAGTTTAATCTGTTACACAATAGTTCTTGTTCCATACAGTTTCATACCAGGCTTCAAATACTATTACAAATATTTTTAACACTTACCTTTATTTATTTTTTGCCTGCCAAGAGTTTTGAATTTTGGGGGACTTTCTATTGGTTCCATTGTGTCAGGCAAGCTTATTCAGGCCCTAGAGTATTGTAAATGATTTGGAATAGTATTTGAACCCAGGTCTACACAATAATCTGTGCTCCTGGGAGTGCTGCAGCTCAGCATGAAGACAGCAGAACAGTGTTCGCCGTTCGTTTTATGCCAAAGATAACAGTTGTCTGTCTGCTGCATGTTGTTGTCTTTCTTTGCGTTTGGAAGCTGTCGATGATCAGAAGGGTAAACGCAACTGTGTGAATAACTTGGTTCTCGTCCACTCAAAGCTATGTGTGACGCTTGTATGGTGTCTCATGTTCCCTCCTCTACCTCACTGGTTGGCTACTGGTTGGCTACTTTCACAATCCGGGTCGAATGAACAGTATGTTTGACATAGCCTGCACAGCAAAAATACAAGAGGTATCTGGCATAATTTAGCTCTAATAATTATGTTAACATAACGACTATCATTTTCAATACATTTGGTTAATATATTTACTTGATGATCTCTAGGCCTATAATCAATAAATCATGACATTTCCAATAATTATTTTTAATCTCACAACTCAAATGAAGACCGGAGGTAAACAAGGCTTCAGCACACTAACCAGCTTCGTCTTTTCGTAGTGTGCTGCCTCAGTCCGAACGTAATAGCCTGGTGACAACGAGGTTACTGCATGCTTTTACTTTTTTTAAATGGGAGGAAACGGAGAAGGAACGGGGAAATAACGGACCAGTAACTCCATCTGTGCGTTGGGCTGGAGAACAGTAGCAAGCAGCAGCAACAGCCCTGTACGAGGTCTCTACCCGGTGTCTGTCATTACAAGCTGTGAGTAGCTAATACAAGCTGCGCGCGCTCCGCATCTCCGCTCTATCCGGCCCTTTTCACTCAAGGCATTCTCTGTGCGCACTTTACCATGTAGCCAGATGCACAGAGTCGTTCCGCATACATTTATTTATTTTCTTGCGTAGACACATTTTCAATGATCTCGATCTTTTTTTACAATTTATTTCAGCATGATGGCAAATTATCAAAGGTTGGTTATTTTGAAAGGTGAATTCAAATGGCAGAGAGCTGTCAAACCTCGTTTCGGCTGAACGTATTGGAGAGGTGTTTGAGAAGGTTTCATGGTGGGAAATGAAGACCCATTGAACTCAGATAAACGGAATAAAGTTTAACATTGGATTATATTTAATCGATTTTAAAGGTAAGGAAAATATAGAAATGTGTCATTATCAAAATGCAATGTTATATCGGGTCTTAAAATTTTCCAACTGAAATTTTCTGTCAATTTAAGTGTATGAAAAAATTATTTAGTCTATCATTCTTATTCAGTCATCATGGTAAAGAAACACAATGGAAATCATGTGTGTTGATGTTATTGAAATATTGATTAAATATTTAATCTTCAAATCATACTATTGCTTTACTCTACTTACTTTTTTCAAATGTATTGTCACATTCATAGACTGAGTGACTTATGACACTATTTTATCAGATGACTATCATTGAATTAACTCTTTCATGTTGCGCATATTTACATTTTGATGGTTCCAATCCCTGACCACTCTCTGTGATCACATCTGAAACGTGGATTTGAATGTTCTGATCATCGGCTCAACAGGGTCAGTTGCTGCAAGAACAAACAGATGAGTAGCTCCTTATCGTCTATTCCAGATTTCCCACACAGCCCTTTAAATCACTGCGCTAAAGGTTTGTGACAGAGTCACTGTGTGCCTGAAAAGACAGAGCGGAGTAAGCTGGCAGAACAAGATGGCAAGCTATCAGGTGCATCGTGACAGTGCTCTACAGCACGTTGAGTTAGAACACGACATAAGGGGCGACAGGTAGCCTAGTGGTTAGAGGTTTAGGCCAGTAACTGAAAGGTTGCTAGATCAAATCCCCTGGGGCTGACAAAGTAAAAATATGTCGTTCTGCCCATAAACAAGGCAGTTAACCCACTGTTCCTAGGCCGTCATTGTAAATAAGAATTTGTTCTTAACTGACTTGCCTAGTTAAATAAAGGTAAAATAAAAATAATAATAATAATAAAATGTAAAGATCCAGTGCTTCAAAAGACAGAGCAGAGTAAACTGACAGAACAAGGTAGCAATCTGTCAGGTAGTGCCTGAACAGCAGTCATGTGGTCTAAACCAAAGCAATGTAAAGCATTGACCCAGCCGGTGAAGAGAAACTGGCAGACAATCTATCAGGTGCCTGAACAGAGATCTATTATATTCTAAACCAATGTAAAGCATTGTGTTGCGATTTCGTTCTGAAGGTAGGTAAGGAGTCAAGCGCAGAGATGTCAATGTAGCGTTTTTTTAATAGGCAAGTTCAAAAACGGTACAGGTACAATCACACACAAAAAACGCCCAAGACAATGGGAACTCACAGTTACACACGGAAGGAGAAAAAACCAACGCTCCTTACTATAATAAACACACGTGAATAAACTGAGGAAAGCCTCCACAATCAACATGAAAAGAATCCCGCACAAACCTAGGCGGGAAAACAGGGGTAAATATACACACAGGAATTAAAGAAAATGAAAACCAGGTGTGAATGAACCAAAGACAAAACAAACGGAAAAATAAAAATGGATCGGTGATGGCTTGTAGGCCGGCGACGCCGACCGCCGAGCACCGCCCGAACAAGGAGAGGAACCATCTTCGGTGGAAGTCGTGACACATTGACCCAGCCAGTGAAGAGAAAGGGGTGTAAACTGGCAGACAATCTATCAGGTGCCTGAACAGAGATGTATTATACTATATTCTAAACCAAAGCAATATAAAGTATTGAGCGGTGGTCTATTCTATTTGATTCTAAATCAATACGCTGTAAAGCATTTAGACAGCCTTGGTTTATGCGAGCTGGCCCAGAACGTCTTGGAGCAAGAGCCTATCTCCTGCTTCTGTAGCGTGAGGCAGCTTGAGTAACCCCCTGGACAGGACGCTAGTCTATGGCAGGGCCTTACCCGAAATCTCATACCTCCTTATCTCCTTAATGCTGAGTGCCAAGCAGAGACGTATCAGGTCCCATTTTTACAGTCCTTGGCAGTGTGTGAATTACAGGGGGCGGGGGGTGGGGGGGGGGCTCTGCCCCCTTGAATGAGACATGAGCTCTCCTGAATACAACAAGGGTCAAACTTTGGGGGGGACTTTAATTTATGGGTCCAGTCCACTAGCGAACTATCAACATTGTTTCAACTGGGCCCCTCACAGTTTTCCACGCTAATGAACTCGGGACAGACACAGACAGCAGTTTTCCACGCTAATGATCTCGGGACAGACACAGACAGCAGTTTTCCACGCTAATGATCTCGGGACAGACACAGACAGCAGTTTTCCATGCTAATGAACTCGGGACAGACACAGACAGCAGTTTTCCATGCTAATGAACTCGGGACAGACACAGACAGCAGTTTTCCATGCTAATGAACTCGGGACAGACACAGACAGCAGTTTTCCACGCTAATGATCTCGGGACAGACACAGACAGCAGTTTTCCACGCTAATGAACTCGGGACAGACACAGACAGCAGTTTTCCATGCTAATGAACTCGGGACAGACACAGACAGCAGTTTTCCATGCTAATGAACTCGGGACAGACACAGACAGCAGTTTTCCACGCTAATGATCTCGGGACAGACACAGACAGCAGTTTTCCATGCTAATGAACTCGGGACAGACACAGACAGCAGTTTTCCACACCAATGATCTCGGGACAGACACAGACAGCTGTTTTCCACGCTAATGAACTCGGGACAGACACAGACGGCAGTTTTCCATGCTAATGAACTCGGGACAGACACAGACAGCTGTTTTCCATGCTAATGATCTCGGGACAGACACAGACAGCTGTATTTGCATACCGTATTTCAGCCTCTTTTTCTATCAGGTGCCAATCAGCCCACATGTTGTCTATTCTATTGAGGCAGGGCCTGAAAAGACAGAGGGAAGTCATCTGGTAGAACAATGAATCAGGTTCCTAAACAACCCACAGGAGGACTTCTAGTCTATTCTTCTCTATATTCTATTCTATTTTATTCTTCTCTATATTCTATTCTATTTAATTCTATTTAATTCTATATTTCAATTCTACCACTAGGCTTAGATCTGAGACTGAACCACTTGTTGACGACTTGCTCAATGTTACATTCAGAACATACTGTACAGTGCATCTATTCATAGTTCAGTAGCCAACGTCAACCCACCAACTTCATTTCAACAAGTCCAAATTGTACATCTAAGCATGGAGCAAACATGTTGCATCAAGCATCTGAAATGGCACCCTATTTCCTATGGGTCCTGGTCAAAAGTGGTGCACTATGTAGGTAATAGGGTCCCATTCGGGATGCAGGATATGATTAGGTAATTACACTGAGTGTACAAAACATTAGGAACACCGTGCTAATATTGAGTTGCACCCCCCTTTGCCCTCAGAACAGCCTCAATTCGGTGGGGCATGGACTCTAGAAGGCGTTGAAAGCATTCCACAGGGATGCTGGCCCATGTTGACTCCAATGCTTCCCACAGTTGTGTCAGTTGAGTGTGAAAAAACAAGTAGTATTGCAGTTCTTGACACAGGCTTAAAAGTCCTTCTTTAACCTGTCCCCTCCCCTTTATCTACACTGATTGAAGTGGATTTAACAAGTGACATCAATAAGGGATCATAGCTTTTACCTGGCTTCACCTGGTCAGTCTATATCATGGAAAGAGCAGCTGTTCCTAATGTTTTGTACAAATCAAATCAAATGTTTATTTGTCACATACACATATCTAGCAGATGTTATTGCGAGTGCAGCGAAATGCTTCAGTGTACAGCAGTGTTGTGAATTTGGTGCATTGATGCAACCGTTTCTGTTGTTAGGCTACTCTCTTTGTCTCTGGCACGGTAGGTGACGAGCTAGCTTTTCATTAAACAACATAATGAGGATTTCTATCAGCCTAATCGGGGTGCTCTTACAAGGCTGGATTTCTTCTAATGCGACTGTCGCTTTAGGTATAATGCTGTAGGTATAATGCTGTAGGTATAATGCTGTAGGTATAATGCTGTAGGTATAATGCTGTAGGTATAATGCTGTAGGTATAATGCTGTAGGTATAATGCTGTAGGTATAATGCTGTAGGTATAATACTGTAGGTATAATGCTGTAGGTATAATGCTGTAGGTATAATGCTGTAGGTATAATGCTGTAGGTATAATGCTGTAGGTATAGTGCTGTAGGTATAATGCTGTAGGTATAATGCTGTAGGTATAATGCTGTAGGTATAATGCTGTAGGTATAATGCTGTAGGTATAGTGCTGTAGGTAATTGCTGTAGGTATAATGCTGTAGGTATAATGCTGTAGGTATAGTGCTGTAGGTATAATGCTGTAGGTATAATGCTGTAGGTATAATACTGTAGGTATAATGCTGTAGGTATAATGCTGTAGGTATAATGCTGTAGGTATAATGCCGGGAGCCGCTTGTGGATTTGACAGCTCTAATGCAATTCCACCTCTGACACGTCAACACAACCGCTATGTGGGTGTCAGCTAGCGTGGACCTGATAGAATGTAGCCCACGGTCTGCGCCCCAAATGCCACTCTATGGGCAGTGGACACCCTATGGGCAGTGGACACCCTATGGGCCCTGGTCAAAGTAGTGCAGCACAAAGGGATGGAATAGGGTTCTATTTGGGATGAACACATGGACACGTGGCCCAGGCAATGTCAACATCTGTTTTACTGTTTTGTTTTCAACATCCCACAGACCCCTCCCTCGTATCTGGTGTTGCTTATTTAGCACAACAATACCCATCCCACAGACCCCTCCCTCCTCCCTCGTATCTGGTGTTGCTTATTTAGCACAACAATACCCATATCTCAGACACTTCCGAGGCAGCTTTCACTGTGCAGGAGGTGCAATGACAAATTGTCATAATGAAAGACGTTATGATGTTGATATTATCTCAGGTTGGCAGGGGGCATCCCTCCCACGGCGTGCTGACACCGAACTGCACTCTAATTTGACTCTGTCACGGCTCACTGATTGTGGTGCCGCAGTCCTTCCTTTCTTTCAATTACATAGGCGGGAAGCATTTACATACTCATTTGCATTCATTCCCACCCCCTAATAAATACACGTTTTCTATAACAGTGGAGAGGAGTAACCTTTGGGTTGTTATTTACGGAGGGAAGAATATAGTCTAGTATCAAGAGAAGGACAAGCAGTTCTCAGGAAGGGGCTGTGACTGGGGAGTTGACTGAATTACTTCCCTACGGTGTGTGTGTGTGTGTGTGTGTGTGTGTGTGTGTGTGTGTGTGTGTGTGTGTGTGTGTGTGTGTGTGTGTGTGTGTGTGTGTGTGTGTGTGTGTGTGTGTGTGTGTGTGTAGCGCAGTGTGTGTGTGAGTGCATACATACGTGTGTGTGTGTGTCTGTGTCCACGTGTATGTGCATACGTGTGTGTGTGCCAATGACTGGAACGAACTGTAAAAATCTCTGAAGCTGGAGACTCTTACCTCCCTCACTAGCTTTAAGCACCAGGTGTCAGAGCAGCTCACAGATCACTGCACATAGCTCATCTGTAAATAGCCCATCCAATCTACCTCATCCCCATACTGTATTTATGTATTTATCTTGCTCCTTTGCTCCCCAGTATCTCTACTTGCACATTCATCTTCTGCACATCCTACCATTCCAGTGTTTAATTGCTATATTGTAATTACTTCGCCACCATGGCCTATTTATTGCCTTACCTCCCTTATCCTACCTCATTTGCACATGCTGTATATAGATGTTTCTACTGTATTATTGATTCTATGTTTGTTTATTCCATGTGTAACTCTGTGTTGTTGTATGTGTTGAACTGCTTTGCTTTATCTTGGCCAGGTCGCAGTTGTAAATGAGACTAGCTTACCTGGTTAAATAAAGATTTAAAAAGAATGTGTGTGTGTGTGTGTGTGTGTGTGTGTGTGAGAGAGAGAGAGAGAGAGAGAGAGAGAGAGAGAGAGAGAGAGAGAGAGAGAGAGAGAGAGAGAGAGAGAGAGAGAGAGAGAGAGAGAGAGAGAGAGAGAGAGAGAGAGAGAGAGAGAGAGAGAGAGAGAGAGAGAGAGAGAGAGAGAGAGAGAGAGAGAGAGAGAGAGAGAGAGAGAGAGAGAGAGAGAGAGAGAGAGAGAGAGAGAGAGAGAGAGAGAGAGAGAGAGAGAGAGAGAGAGAGAGAGAGAGAGAGAGAGAGAGAGAGAGAGAGAGAGAGAGAGAGAGAGAGAGAGAGAGAGAGAGAGAGAGAGAGAGAGAGAGAGAGAGAGAGAGAGAGAGAGAGAGAGAGAGAGAGAGAGAGAGAGAGAGAGAGAGAGAGAGAGAGAGAGAGAGAGAGAGAGAGAGAGAGAGAGAGAGAGAGAGAGAGAGAGAGAGAGAGAGAGAGAGAGAGAGAGAGAGAGAGAGAGAGAGAGAGAGAGAGAGAGAGAGAGAGAGAGAGAGAGAGAGAGAGAGAGAGAGAGAGAGAGAGAGAGAGAGAGAGAGAGAGAGAGAGAGAGAGAGAGAGAGAGAGAGAGAGAGAGAGAGAGAGAGAGAGAGAGAGAGAGACATGGACATGACAACATAAACTAGCTGGAAACCTGTACTCAGACTTGTGATAAAAGGCAGAACTGAAACTTTTCCATTTGGTATTTAAAAGGAGAGGGAATTCCCAGGGGAGCTCTCCATACACACACCAGGGCCCTCCTGTTGCATCTTTTAATCTGCTGTGGGATTACATTTGATAAGGGCCTTTAAGGCTGAATGGTAGAAGAAGTACCCAACATGCTGTGAAACCAATGACTGAGTGGTTAACCTTTCACGAGCCTCTACCCCGGGTCCGGGATCACCCCCCACCCCCCCCACACACTGATTAGCATAGCTAGCATAGCTTCACAAGTAGATAGTAGCATCTAAATATCATTAAATCACAAGTCCAAGACACCAGATGAAAGATACAGATCTTGTGAATAAACCCATCATTTCTGTTTTTTAAAATGTTTTACAGGGAAGACACAATATGTAAATCTATTAGCTAACCACGTTAGCAAAAGACACCACTTTTTTTACTCCACCAGTTTTTTACTCCATCAGTAGCTATCACAAATTCGGCCAAATAAAGATATATATAGCCACTAACCAATAAAAAACCTCATCAGATGACAGTCTGATAACATATTTATGGTATAGGATAGGTTTTGTTAGAAAAAAGTGCATATTTCAGGTAGAAATCACAGTTTACAATTGCACCGACCATCACAACTCGACTAGAATTACTAAAGAGAGCAACGTGTATGACCAATTTACTCATCATAAAACATTTCATAAAAATAGACAAAGCATAGCAATGGAAAGACCCAGATCTTGTGATTTCAGACAATATTTCAGATTTTCTAAGCGTTTTACAGCGAAAACACAATAAATCGATAAGTTAGCATACCACATGTGCAAACGTTACCAGAGCATCGATTCAAGCCAAAGAGAGCTATAACGTAATCATCGCCAAAATATATTAATTTTTTCACTAACCTTCTCAGAATTCTTCCGATGACACTCCTGTAACATCATTTTACAACATACATATAGAGTTTGTTCGAAAATGTGCATATTTAGCCATACAAAACCGTGGTTATACAATGAAAATACTAGCAAATCAAGCCTCAAAATGTCGGACGTCATCTTTCAGAGTGATCTAGTTTAATCGAAAGCTAATCATATACTTGACTAAAAAATACAGGGTTGACAGGAATCGAAAGACAAATTAGTTCTTAATGCAACCGCTGATTTACATTTCTAAAATTATCCTTACTGTGCAATACAGGGTTCGCCAAGTGAAGCGATAACAAACAAAATGGCGGATTATGCGTTTAAAATATTTCGACAGAACAACGATTTATCATATTAAATATTTCTTACTATGAGGTGATTTTCCATCAGATTCTTGGGCAATGTATCCTTTCTTGGGTCTAATCTTCTTTTGGTCGATAGATGTCCTCTGTCCTTCGAAATGTCCACTAACATCGACCGAGACCCCGAAACGTGCCCAAAGCTTCAAAGTGCACGACAAAGAAATTCCTCAAAATCGCACTAAACGGATATAAATTGCTATAAAACGGTTCAAATTAACTACATTATGATGTTTTTAACAACTATAACGAGTAAAAACATGACCGGAGAAATATCACTGGCTAAACAACCATTTGGAAGGAGGCAAGTCCGATGTCCATCTTGCGTAAGACGCGCGAAGGGAAAGAACGGTACTTCCACGTTTTGTTGTTTTATAGTGGCTCTGATTGTGCAATCGACTCCATTCAAAGCGTGATGACGTACTGACACCCAGAGGAAGACGTAGGCAGTGTCGGTTTCTCCATAGCATTTACAGGCACCTTAAAACCGACCCCAGATCAGGGGTCAAAATTTCTGAAATCTGACTCCCTGTCAGGAAAAGTGCTGTAGAAGTAGTTCTGTACCACTCAGAGACAAAATTCCAACGGCTATAGAAACTAGAAAGTGTTTTCTATCCAATAATAACAATAATATGCATATTGTACGATCAAGAATTGAGCACGAGGCAGTTTAATTTGGAGACCAAAAAATGCTAATGCGGAACAGCACCCCCTATAGTTGCTGGGCCCTCCTACAGAGGTGTCATGACTCATGTCCCTCACTAATGCTTTTGTGTGGGCAGTGATGGCCCAATTCAATATATTTCAATGCATTCTCTGTGAAAAAATGAATTGTACAGTGCCTTTGAGAAAGTATTCAAACCCCTTGACTATTATTGTGTTACAAAGTGGGATTCAAGTGGATTAAATTGTCATTTTTTGTCAATGATCTACACAAGATACTCTGTAATGTCAAAGTGGAAGAACAATTCCAACATTTGTAAAAAAAAAATATATATATTTATATCAAAAATAATACAGTAATATATATCTTGATTAGATAAGTATTAAACCACCTGAGTCAATACATGTTAGAATTACCTCTGGAAGCAATTACAGCTGTGAGTCTTTCTGGGTAAGTCTCTAAGAGCTTTGCACACCTGGATTGTTCAACATTTGCACATTATTCTTTTTTTAATTCTTCAAGTTCTGTGAAGTTGGTAGTTGATCCTTGCTAGACAGCCATTTCCAAGTCTTGCCATAGATTTAAGCCAATTTAAGTCAAAACTGTAACTAGACCACTCAGGAACATTCAATGTCATCTTGATAGGCAACGGCAGTGTATATTTGGCCTATAGGTTTTCCACTAGAATTTTGCCTGTGCTTAGCTCTATTCTGTTTAATTTTATCCTAAAAAAACTCCCTAGTCCTTGCCGATGACAAGCATACCCATTACATGATGCAGCGACCACCATGCTTGAAAATATGAAGTGATACTCAGTGATGTGTTATGTTGGTAACTACAATGTTGTTGATCCATCCTCAGTTTTCTCCAATCACAGCCATTAAACTCTAAAACTGTTTTAAAGTTACGATTGGCCTCATGGTGAAATCCCTGAGCGGTTTTCTTCCTCTCTGGCAACTGAGTTAGGATGGACACCTGTATCTTTGTAGTGACTGGGTGTATAGATACACCCTCCAAAGTGTAATTAATGACGTCACCATGCTCAAAGGGATATTCAATGCCTGCTTTCTTTTCTTTCACCCATCTACCAATAGGTGACCTTCTTTGTGAGGCATTGGAAAACTTCCCTTGGCTTTATGGTTGAATCTGCGTTTGAAATTCACTGCTCGACTGAGGGACCTTACAGATAATTGTATGTGTGGAGTACAAGGATGAGGTAGTGATTTAAAAAATCATGTTAAACACTGTTATTGCACACATAGTGAGTCCATGCAACATATTATGTGACTTGTTAAACAAATGTTTACTCCTGAACTTATTTAGGCTTGCCATAACAAACGGGTTGAATACTTATTGACTCAAGACATTTGAGCTTTCTTTTGTAAAAAAAAACTACATTTAATCAATTTTATATTCAGGCTGTAACACAACAAAATGTGGAAAAAGTCAAAGGGTCTGAATACTTTCTGAAGGCTCTGTATATTTTATCCCAAATGGGATCCAAATCAGGGGACATGTGCCCTCGGTTAATGGGCTTTAATAGAGCATGATGCCTATGCATTCGTGGACAGGATAAAGGTCTATCCCCATCGATTTTCGAAGATCATGGGGCTTACCCAGTACTGATTACCACAGGCTGACTGTAGACAGAGGCTGCAGCTGAACCAGCCAACCAAGAGTCTCTCTCTCAGCAGACACCTCCAGGGCCAGGGTCCTCATTTATAATCTTATGTACATTTCACACTCAATTTCTGCGTATGCCATTTCTGAAAAGTCTGTGCACTTACAATAATATTGAGATTTATAAACGTGGCGCAAGCCATACATTGCATGTTTCCCGTTAGATATCAGGCCTGTCATAAAACTGTGTGCGCCTGAACGAGCATTAAAACTCTGCCTGGAAGACGCCTCCATTCACCTTTTATAGTGACAATAACGTCCTTTATTTCCTGTATAATGTGGAACTATTGCCATTTGGCCACTGCATGCAAACGGCAAATTGGTGTTCAATATTTAGTTTATTGAGTTTATACTGTATGTCCAGCCTTGGTATAGGCTCTGAGATTAAATAGGTAATGATGTCGCGCTCCTATTGCACATCAATACTGTAGCCTACCCATACCGTCAACGATTATTTATGTATGCAGGGCTTACAAATGAGGCCCCAGGAACCAATGGTCTGAAGTGTGATTGCAACACAGGTTACACAGTGGTTACCAAGTTACATAAGGACATTAGTAAATATATACCCAATGCATTGGAGGTAGGGGAGAGCAAGCTGCCCTGTGTGCAAGACCTGGGTTCACATAGTATGTGTTCTTTGAGTGTTTGATTGGGTCTGTCTGGAGTGCCAGAGGGGTGGGGTTTACAGTTCTGGGACTATTTCATTGGTTCCATTACGCCAGGCAAGCTCAATCAAGCCCAGGTAAAGTATTTGAAATAATTTCAAATAGTATTTAAACCAGGTCTGCCTGTGTGGTTTCAAAAGCCATCCCATCTCTTCCTGGTTTGAGACAGGTTATTTTTACAGTAGTCTGTGATGAGCATAGTTTTATTGCAACAGCACAAGCGTGGCACACTCATTAAAATCCTAATCAGTGAAGTCAACAGCATGTGCCATCCTCGGAGCTGAGGGGGGCAGAATTACCTGCATTGTCTGGAAAAGACAATCACTTTTAGTTATGCTACAGTCTACACGTAAGCATTTGTAGACAGTCATAATAGTCTTCATATTGTTAGAGTCAGTGGTGTAAAGTACTCAAGTAAAATGACTTTAAAGTACTACTTAAGTAGTTATTTTGGTATCTGTACTTCACTATTTATATTTTTGACTACTTTTACTTCACTACATTCCTAAAGAAAATAATGTACTTTTTACTCCATGAAACCCAAAAGTACTCATTACATTTTGAATGATTAGGAGGAATTCACACACTTATCAAGAGAACATCCCTGGTCATCCCTACTGCCCCTGATCTGGCAGACTCACTAAACAGAGAACATCCCTGGTCATCCCTACTGCCCCTGATCTGGCAGACTCACTAAACAGAGAACATCCCTGGTCATCCCTACTGCCTCTGATCTGGCAGACTCACTAAACAGAGAACATCCCTGGTCATCCCTACTGCCCCTGATCTGGCAGACTCACTAAACAGAGAACATCCCTGGTCATCCCTACTGCCTCTGATCTGGCAGACTCACTAAACAGAGAACATCCCTGGTCATCCCTACTGCCCCTGATCTGGCAGACTCACTAAACAGAGAACATCCCTGGTCATCCCTACTGCCCCTGATCTGGCAGACTCACTAAACACACATGCTTTGTTTGTAAATTATGTCTGTGTTGGAATTTAATTTAGAAAAACAAGAACTGCAATGATCTTTGAGGTTCATTAGGGACAAAAGAATGTAAGATTATTTGTAATGAAAATCTCAGGGGGGAGGGGAACAGAGAGTATATGTACGTTTATATTTCGTAACTGTCTGCTGTTATATTTTGGGAGGCTTTTCAAAAATGTCTGTTCCCTAGAGAGAGAGAATGAGAGACAGAGACCGAGAGAGAGCGAGAGGCCACATTGATTCTGAGAGGCACCACATTGATTCTGTTATTTTATTCCATCCATTCAGGTGGGATGTCATAGTCAGAGTTCCTTGGATATCTGAGAGACATTGAGGAACCAGAGCCACCATGGACTCCTGGGTGTTCCCCTCCACGCTTCCCAACCTAACCGAAGAACCCCTGATGTACGACAGCTTTATTCTGGGCAACGAGTCAACGGAACCCAATGGTACCTATATGGGCGACAACACGTTCAACCAGACCAGCACCATGGTCATCACCTTCCTCTACTTCCTGGTGTGTGGTATCGGTCTCTGTGGCAACGCCCTTGTGATCTACGTCATCCTGCGCTACGCCAAGATGAAGACGGTCACCAATATTTACATCATGAATTTGGCAGTCGCAGATGTTCTGTTCATGTTGGGGTTACCGTTCATCGCCATTCAGCTGGCGCTGGTCCACTGGCCGTTCGGTGCGGTGCTGTGCCGCGTGGTCATGACCGTGGACTCACTCAACCAGTTCACCTCCATCTTCTGCCTTATGGTCATGAGCATCGACCGCTACCTGGCCGTGGTGCACCCCATCCGGTCCACCAAGTGGCGCAAGCCACGTATGGCCAAGACCATCAACCTGGCGGTGTGGGGGGTGTCACTCCTGGTCAACCTGCCTATCATAATCTACAGCGGTTTAATCACCAAGCACAACAGTTGCTTCTGTACCATCGTGTGGCCGGAGCCTGAGGAGGCCTACTACACCGCCTTCATGTTCTACACCTTCGTCCTGGGTTTCTTCCTCCCGCTCATGGTCATCTGCCTGTGTTACCTTCTCATCATCATCAAGGTCAGTCTCATGGTCAACTGCCTGTGTTACCTCACCATCATCACTAAGGTCGTACTAGTTTTACATCGTTCTGCCACCACTATGGTGTCCATATTAGGGCATCCTCAGTGTCACCTGCTGAGACCAAGGCGGACCTACATAGATGAGACTGACATCTCCATGACTACTGCCGCCTTTCTATACTTATATTTTCATTTGAACCTGACTAAATTGTTGTGACCTATTGTTTGTTGTGACCTATCGTATGTTATAATGGTAGCACAGCGTGTCTACTTTAATCTATCGTATGTTATAATGGTAGCATAGCATGTCTACTTTAATCTATCATATGTTATAATGGTAGCACAGCGTGTCTACTTTAATCTATCGCATGTTGTAATGGTAGCACAGCGTGTCTACTTTAATCTATCGTATGTTATAATGGTAGCACAGCGTGTCTACTTTAATCTATCGTATGTTATAATGGTAGCACAGCGTGTCTACTTTAATCTATCGTATGTTATAATGGTAGCACAGCGTGTCTACTTTAATCTATCGTATGTTATAATGGTAGCACAGCGTGTCTACTTTAATCTATCGTATGTTATAATGGTAGCACAGCGTGTCTACTTTAATCTATCGCATGTTGTAATGGTAGCACAGCGTGTCTACTTTAATCTATTGTATGTTATAATGGTAGCACAGCGTGTCTACTTTAATCTATCGTATGTTATAATGGTAGCACAGCGTGTCTACTTTAATCTATCGTATGTTATAATGGTAGCACAGCGTGTCTACTTTAATCTATCGCATGTTGCAATGGTAGCACAGCGTGTCTACTTTAATCTATCGTATGTTATAATGGTAGCACAGCGTGTCTACTTTAATCTATCGTATGTTATAATGGTAGCACAGCGTGTCTACTTTAATCTATCGTATGTTATAATGGTAGCACAGCGTGTCTACTTTAATCTATCGTATGTTATAATGGTAGCACAGCGTGTCTACTTTAATCTATCGCATGTTGTAATGGTAGCACAGCGTGTCTACTTTAATCTATCGTATGTTATAATGGTAGCACAGCGTGTCTACTTTAATCTATCGTATGTTATAATGGTAGCACAGCGTGTCTACTTTAATCTATCGTATGTTATAATGGTAGCACAGCGTGTCTACTTTAATCTATCGTATGTTATAATGGTAGCACAGCGTGTCTACTTTAATCTATCGTATGTTATGATGGTAGCACAGCGTGTCTACTTTAATCTATCGTATGTTATAATGGTAGCACAGCGTGTCTACTTTAATCTATCGTATGTTGTAATGGTAGCACAGCGTGTCTACTTTAATCTATCGTATGTTATAATGGTAGCACAGCGTGTCTACTTTAATCTATCGCATGTTGTAATGGTAGCACAGCGTGTCTACTTTAATCTATCGTATGTTGTAATGGTAGCACAGCGTGTCTACTTTAATCTATCGTATGTTGTAATGATAGCACAGCGTGTCTACTTTAATCTATCGTATGTTGTAATGATAGCACAGCGTGTCTACTTTAATCTATCGTATGTTGTAATGGTAGCACAGCGTGTCTACTTTAATCTATCGTATGTTGTAATGGTAGCACAGCGTGTCTACTTTAATCTATCGTATGTTGTAATGGTAGCACAGCGTGTCTACTTTAATCTATCGTATGTTGTAATGGTAGCACAGCGTGTCTACTTTAATCTATCGTATGTTGTAATGGTAGCACAGCGTGTCTACTTTAATCTATCGTATGTTGTAATGGTAGCACAGCGTGTCTACTTTAATCTATCGTATGTTGTAATGGTAGCACAGCGTGTCTACTTTAATCTATCGCATGTTGTAATGGTAGCACAGCGTGTCTACTTTAATCTATCGTATGTTGTAATGGTAGCACAGCGTGTCTACTTTAATCTATCGTATGTTGTAATGGTAGCACAGCGTGTCTACTTTAATCTATCGTATGTTATAATGGTAGCACAGCGTGTCTACTTTAATCTATCGTATGTTATAATGGTAGCACAGCGTGTCTACTTTAATCTATCGTATGTTATAATGGTAGCACAGCGTGTCTACTTTAATCTATCGTATGTTATAATGGTAGCACAGCGTGTCTACTTTAATCTATCGTATGTTATAATGGTAGCACAGCGTGTCTACTTTAATCTATCGTATGTTATAATGGTAGCACAGCGTGTCTACTTTAATCTATCGTATGTTGTAATGGTAGCACAGCGTGTCTACTTTAATCTATCGTATGTTGTAATGGTAGCACAGCGTGTCTACTTTAATCTATCGTATGTTATAATGGTAGCACAGCGTGTCTACTTTAATCTATCGTATGTTGTAATGGTAGCACAGCGTGTCTACTTTAATCTATCGTATGTTATAATGGTAGCACAGCGTGTCTACTTTAATCTATCGTATGTTGTAATGGTAGCACAGCGTGTCTACTTTAATCTATCGTATGTTGTAATGGTAGCACAGCGAGTCTACTTTAATCTATCGTATGTTATAATGGTAGCACAGCGTGTCTACTTTAATCTATCGTATGTTATAATGGTAGCACAGCGTGTCTACTTTAATCTATCGTATGTTATAACGGTAGCACAGCGTGTCTACTTTAATCTATCGTATGTTATAACGGTAGCACAGCGTGTCTACTTTAATCTATTGTATGTTATAACGGTAGCACAGCGTGTCTACTTTAATCTATCGTATGTTATAATGGTAGCACAGCGTGTCTACTTTAATCTATCGTATGTTATAATGGTAGCACAGCGTGTCTACTTTAATCTATCGTATGTTATAATGGTAGCACAGCGTGTCTACTTTAATCTATCGTATGTTATAACGGTAGCACAGCGTGTCTACTTTAATCTATCGTATGTTATAAGACTCAAAGCACGCTGCTCAATGGAGACCTGCAGACCAGCATTTGATGCGTGTCTACTTTAATCTATCGTATGTTGTAATGGTAGCACAGCGTGTCTACTTTAATCTATAATTTTCTTCTTTTGTTTTTGCCTGTGCGGTGATGTGCCTTGAGATGTAGCTATATTTACCTATATTTTAAAGTGGGCTATACAGATAAAATCTAGAATTATTACTACTATTAAAGGGAAGTCCTCAGGGATCTGTGTCGGGTCTCCTAATATTTATGTTTTTTTTAAAGAGTGCTATACAAATAAAATCTTTCATTTTTTAGGTGAAGTCGTCAGGGATCCGTGTCGGGTCCACTAAGAGGAAGCGCTCGGAGAGGAAGGTGACCCGCATGGTGTCCATCGTGGTTGCCGTGTTCGTCTTCTGCTGGCTGCCCTTCTATGTCTTCAATGTGACTTCGGTGACAGGAACCATCTCCACCACGCCCTTCCTGAGGAGCACCTTTGCCTTCGTGGTTGTCCTGGGTTACGCCAACTCGTGTGCCAACCCCATCCTTTACGCGTTCCTGTCGGAGAACTTCAAGAAGAGCTTCCAGAACGTTCTGTGTCGGAAGAAGGTGGGCGGCCTGGATGTGATTGAGCGCAGCGACAGCAAGCAGGACAAGTCACGCATGATGAATGACCCCACGGAGACTCAAAGCACGCTGCTCAATGGAGACCTGCAGACCAGCATTTGATGCTTGTTAATTCTAACGCATCCCTTATGTGTGATCTATACAGACATCTTTGATTTCACATCAACTCTCCCTCACCCTCACAAGCTCATCACACACAAACAAATAAACTAACAAAACACACACACACACACACACACACACACACACACACACACACACACACACACACACACACACACACACACACACACACACACACACACGTGTTTCTGCAGGTGGAATTGGTCATCCTGACCTGTTATCATGCCCTATGAACAGCTCACGTATGGAGAGTGATTGTAGTTTATCTCATGGTGTGATATTTTGTAAGCAGTTTCTTCTCCCTGTGGACGAGGTGAAAAAATGCCAAAGGAACTAAGCCCTCATGGTGTCTGCTCCTCAACGGCTGTTATCACGTTCTTTATGTCTCATATCTCTGTTTACCAACTCTCTCTTTACTTTCTCAAAAGACATACAATGACATGACATTGGGTTTTCCTGGTCGTAAAACCCATACATTGTGATATATTCATAAAGGAGAGAATACTAACTGTAGTTGTGACTTTGCTTTCTGGTGTTTGGGTGGAAAGCTGAAGACGTGTACTGAGTGTATTGACGCTAGTGGACAGTGACAGGATCATGTGAGGACCAGAACAGGGTTGTGTTCATTAGGCCCCAAATGGAAGAAAGGGGAGTGAAACCGGGAAGTGCTACCTGAACTTGTCTAATAAGAAACATGTGTTGTCCACTGCAGAGCATTTTAACATGTTGTGTCCTGATAAGTCCCAGACCGTTACCTACGGTTACTGATTGACAGCAGATGAGACTTAACCATGGAGAACAAGGATTCCCTGCACATATGTTTACACTAGCAGGGAGAACCTCCACCTCAATCTGTATCTTTGTCACATCGTCCTGTAGCCGAGATAAATAACAGACTAGGACTATAGCAGACTCACTGTGTGCGTATTGTCTGTTTACAAAGATTGTGTGTCCAAAATGGTGGGCTCTGCAGAATGTGGAATTAGTAACATGCCTCTATTCTTAGATAGAGTATTACTTAACACAACAGTGAGCAGCAGGCCACATCACCTTTGGATCATTACACCAAGGTGTAGTTTGGTTATCTAATGACTTACTACAGAGAGAGGAGGAACAGTAGAGATACTGGAACTACTTTGAAATGACATAAAAACACATGATATCCCAAATGGTTAAGTTGCTGGCACAAGTCCTGCTGAGACTGATGATGTCCAAATATGGACTCTGTAAAGTCGGCTTAACATTATGGTTGACCTTAGTGCTTCTTTTTTTAATCTCAGAAAGACACATATTTGCTGTGGACAAATACTCAGCAGTGAGTCATGGACCAACAGCAAAGAGCTGAACAGAGTTACAGAGTTGGAATCACATGACCTAATGATGCCTCTATGAATGCACCCTTACTATGTAATTGAACAGTTTCTCTCTCTGTGTGTGAGAGAGTGAGTGTGTGTGTGTACACGTGTGTGTGTACTGTACATACACAGTGTTTTATTTGATACAGCATTCAGTCCAAGGCCATGATTTGTTAAAGTGTAGAATGAGTAGATATTGTACCCAATATGGATACCAGGTGACCTCACCAGGAAAAACTCAAGGCCAAAATTATTATTCTAGCCCAGAGTGTTTCTTGGTTGGGTTATTATTATTATTATAGCCCCGTGTTTCTTGGTCAGGTCACATGATCAGAAAGGGTGCAGAGTCCTACTATAGAGAGGAATGCTGACATGTTATATTGACGATATTAGCATGGCATCGACCAAGGCTAATCACTAACCAGACTGCTGCTAGACTCTATAGACTCCAACGTGTGCTGTAATTGTCAAGTCAACATTGTCATGTCGTGGTTGAGAATCAATTCATTCATTTTTCGTCTAAGCTGAATAGAACTGTTTGGTTGTTTAGATAGCAAAGACAATGCATTTTTCAATCACTATTGTCCAGTCCGATTTGAAACCATCACGTCACGTTTCACGTCATTCATAAATTGTTGCTCTTGCTTTTATGTTGCTGTTACAGAATAATGTCCAAGAAAGACCAGTCTTTGCTTCAGCAGGTATTGAATAGTGTAGTGGTCTTCATTGCTGAAAATTAAGCAGCGCTAACCTGTTTCTCTGTCAAGCAACATTTCTTCAAAGCCCAAAGAACAAATCCACAGTCTGATCAGTTACAGATCAAAATGGCAGTTGTCAAACACACTGCAGGTCATGCTACAAACACCGATAAATCTCTACCGCATCGTGGATTCATTATTTGAAATAGTTACCCTTAGTTTGGCAGCTGTTTGACCTGCATCTGACCCACATTTTATAGCTGGTCTTCAGGCTTGCCGAGTCATGTCGTGTTTGAAATGCTGAGCTCATCACAGGCTACCCAGGCCTAGGGCAGGACAATCACCCACCTACCCCTACTATTTCTGAGAGGTCAAGTCTACTCATCCCAGGCCACCCACCCAGGCCTAGGGCAGGACAATCACCCACCTACCCCTACTATTTCTGAGAGGTCAAGTCTACTCATCCCAGGCCACCCATCCAGGCCTAGGACAGGACAATCACCCACCTACCCCTACTATTTCTGAGAGGTCAAGTCTACTCATCCCAGGCCACCCACCCAGGCCTAGGGCAGGACAATCACCCACCTACCCCTACTATTTCTGAGAGGTCAAGTCTACTCATCCCAGGCCACCCACCCAGGCCTAGGGCAGGACAATCACCCACCTACCCCTACTATTTCTGAGAGGTCAAGTCTACTCATCCCAGGCCACCCATCCAGGCCTAGGACAGGACAATCACCCACCTACCCCTACTATTTCTGAGAGGTCAAGTCTACTCATCCCACGCCACCCATCCAGGCCTAGGACAGGACAATCACCCACCTACCCCTACTATTTCTGAGAGGTCAAGTCTACTCATCCCAGGCCACCCATCCAGGCCTAGGACAGGACAATCACCCACCTACCCCTACTATTTCTGAGAGGTCAAGTCTACTCATCCCACGCCGCCCATCCAGGCCTAGGACAGGACAATCACCCACCTACCCCTACTATTTCTGAGAGGTCAAGTCTACTCATCCCAGGCCACCCATCCAGGCCTAGGACAGGACAATCACCCACCTACCCCTACTATTTCTGAGAGGTCAAGTCTACTCATCCCAGGCCACCCATCCAGGCCCAGGGCAGGACAATCACCCACCTACCCCTACTATTTCTGAGAGGTCAAGTCTACTCATCCCACGCCACCCATCCAGGCCCAGGGCAGGACAATCACCCACCTACCCCACACTCTGTCTGTGAGGTCAGCTCTGGCACGCTGGCATATGGAGCATTACCACTGGGCACACACTGGTTCAATCAATGTTGTTTCCACGTCATTTCAACGTGGAATATACGTTGAATTGAGCAATGTGAATTTGAGAAGGGCTAGAAAACATTGTACCCCTAAAGGGGTGCAGCAGTGTTCCTCCTACTACCCATCATCATCATCATCACTCCCTTCCCCTAAATCTCACAGGTATAACCTGTGGATGGATCTATGCCTATACAGTAGTGTGTACTATACTGTAGATCTGGCTAGAACAGTCAGTATACAGCCTTCTCGTCATAAAGGGTCACCTGACACAAAGTTCATCATAGACATGCTGCCCAATTTGCCTTCGTTTGTCCCCTGTTCAGGCTCTGGCGCCACACTCCTATGTGTGTGTGTGTGTGTCTGTGTTCGTCTGCCATGCATGAGTGCGTGTGTGTTTCGTGGGAATGGTATGTGTGTGTGTTTTGAGGCTATACATTTTTCTGTGTGTGTGTGTGTGTGACAAAACAAGCCTCCTACCCCTAGGCCTCAGCATCTCATCCTCCATCCTGTCTCCTGAACAAGAGAAGCGTACATGAGTGATTCATCCCTCTCTTAACAGTTCTGAAGACACATGATGAATGTTGCAAATACATCCAACTCAGACATTTTACTGACAGGTTCTGGTAGGTTCTTTTGATTATATATATGACATACATACACACACTGGACAGTTTATTAGGTACACCTCCATGTTCACATGGCTTGCTATATAAAACCAAAAGCCAGGCACAAACAGTATTCACTTACTGTTCAATTGAATGTTAGAACAGGCAAAACAAGTGACCTAAGCATCTTTGAGCGCGGTATGATCGTTGGTGCCAGGTGCGGCGAATCTGGTATCTCCGAAACATGTCTAGGGTTTATCGAGAATGGTGCGACAATCAAAACACATACAGTCAGCAGCCGTCCTGTGGGCGAAAACAGCTCGTTGATGACATCTGCACCATTGAATTAGTAATTACAACATTTCATTTTAAAGGATTTCTTTGGCTGTGTTTACAGTCACACAATTAGGATATTTTTCCCCAATAATTTGTTTTTTGACCAATCACATCAGATCTTCTCACATCAAAAGACCAATTAGTGAAAAAAAGATCACAATTGGGGTGACTGTGTAAACACAGCATCAATAGCCTTGTCCAGATAATGCATGCATTTCTGCCAAACCCCTCTGACACTCAATGTTGTCTTGTCATGCCGTACATGACAAACACAGTCAGAGAAGTTGGCTTAAGCACATACAGCTCTGTCCACAGCTACATCAACAGATAAAAAGAACCGTTATATAAACCACCGGGGGTTGGTGGCACCTTAATTGGGGAAAACTGGCATGTGGTAATGACTGGAGCAGAAATAGTGGAACGGTATTAAATACATCAAACACATTGTCTCCAGGTGCCATTGATGCCATTCCATTTGTTCCGTTCCAACCATGATTATGAGCCGTTCTCCCCTCAGCAGCCTCCTATGATATAAACTAATGTATTGGATTGTCTTTACATTTTGAATAGCATCACATTTTATTTGGAATTGACAGAGCAGTGGTTCCCAATACTGTTACGTGTGAAGGAGAGCACAGGCTCCATAATCTGGCTTCAACCTCCATTATGAGTGGCCGCTGTATCTCTGCTTCGTGAAAAACTTTTTCATACCTTTTTTGACTATTTAAAAATCGGACCATGGCCTTTTATTAGATTTTTTACATGTCTCATGCTTATTAGACTTCATTTGAGATTACAATATTACATGCTGTTGTTTGTTTACAACCTGCAGTGGGTAATATGTTAGGACAGCAGCACATTTTCATCCAACCATGGCACCCTGGCTTGGCTACATTGTCTGTAGACCTTACAGAATGGGGACAATGACTACACATCCCACAAGTGCTGACGTAAATTGATATGTTATTAGCTATACAAAGTTTCAGGCTGTTGTAGGACTGTTGCAAATAGTTAGTCAAAATGGTTATTGTGATATAAAAGGGCAACTCTATAGCCTCCATTCATTATCTGTGTCCATTACTACTATTATTCTCAGTAGATAGAAGTTGCCGGCTGCTATGGATGATGGTTGATTATCTTACGTTGACCATACCAGGACATGCTCCCGTCCATACCAGGACATGCTCCCGTCCATACCAGGACATGCTCCCGTCCATACCAGGACATGCTCCCGTCCATACCAGGACATGCTCCCGTCCATACCAGGACATGCTCCCGTCCATACCAGGACATGCTCCCGTCCATACCAGGACATGCTCCCGTCCATACCAGGACATGCTCCCGTCCATACCAGGACATGCTCCCGTCCATACTAGGACATGCTCCCGTCCATACTAGGACATGCTCCCGTCCATACTAGGACATGCTCCTGTGCATATTAGAACAGCTTCCTAATAGGACAATGTATCACCTACCCTCAAGCATTACCACCAAGGGAGACAAGATCTGACCCTGTATCAGTGGTTAGGGACAACTTCTACCCACTCCACTCTCCTCAGAGTCTGTTGCTGAATGGTTTCATTTGTTTGCCTCTGTACAAGGAATTAGTATTACTCAGGGGCATTCTCTCTCTGATTCCATTTTGCCATTATGTCTTGTTTTTGTACAAAATATGTATTTAGCATTGTTAATATTATTGCTGTTCCTTAGAAATATTGTTCCTTTGTTTGCTCATAAAAATATTGCAGTTGCATGTGTGCGTGTGCTTCTTCATGAAACGCTTGATGGCTGATCTCCTTACCACATTGTCATTCATAATGATGTACACAGTAAGCCTAAAGTCCTGACTTTAATAAGTGTAAGAGATTTGAGTATTGATTAATAATCCACAAAATCCTATAAGAGAATACATTTAGTCACGTCGCGTCCCTATCAGAGCCCAGTAGCAGTCAGTGAAACACTGCCCCTCTGTGGTGAAAATACACTACTACATGAAACAGTGACTAGATTCTCCATGGTGTCTTTTCCTACTCAAGCCTGTGATTTCTGAATCGACAGTGGAGGCTGCTGAGGGGAGAACGGCTCATAATAACGGTCAGGACGGCGCAAATGGAATGGCATCATACACACTGAAACCATGTGTTTGATGTATGTGAAACCATTCCACTGATTCCGCTCCAGTCATTACCACGAGCCCATCTTCCCCTCAGCAGACATAACCAGATAACTCCATACCTTACCAAGGCCTGTACTCCTACTGTCTTCCATCATCTCGCTAATAATGATAGGGAACCAGTTACTACTGGAAAGTCTAGGGGCGGTTTCCTGCACACACTTGTCTTGTTTTTTTAGTCCAACTCAATAGACAATGTACACAAAAGTAATCCATCAAGTGATTTTAGTCCCACACCAGTCCATCCAGTATCCATGTAGGCGCACAGCAAGCAATCATCTCTCTCATCACCACATGGCATCCTGAAGTCCTGAACCAAAGATTGTAGGTTAGCCACAGCCTTCCTCCAAACTAAAATTGCCCCAGTAGCACTGACAGTATAGCTAGCTACTGCAGTAGAAGTGTGGTCTAATCTCTACTCTTGCAGTATGCTGTCTATAAACATACATTAAGCAGATTTCCGGGAAGGGTGAATGGTGTCCCATTTATTCATTTAGAACTATTGTACTGATGTTGTACTATACCTGTGAGACCACATGCAGCAGCCTCAGCCAATCACCACCGAAACAGTGGAAACCTCACCCAAACAGTGGAAACATACACCCACACAGTGGGAGTGCTCAATTCTTAGGCTGCAGGACCTGAGAATGGGGTAAGGCATAATATGCCATCTAAACAGACATTTCCTAACACTACCATGAGGTTATTGACTCCACTAGGATCTATTGGAACAAGTCACTTAATCTACTATGGAAGGCTTCAGGGAAACAGAAAGACACAGCAAGAGAAACAAGCTAGTAAGAATCATGCATTGAAAAGAGCTTGAACGGGATCTTAAGCACATACACATTCGTAACGTACCATACAAATTGCAGGACTTAACATACAACATGGATGACGTACACAACTGTGCTCATGGAGGATCTCTAACCACTAGGCTCCCTGCCGCCCCCAAACTACACTATAGAGGGCTTCAGGGAAACTAGTATCCACATCTGTGGCAGGCAGTTCTCCATCTTCTGTCTGTGTTCGTGGTTTACCTACAGGGATGTATTCAGTGACGTGAAACACTGAGCTTTAAAGATAGAATGAATAGCTGACACCATTTCCTATTCTATCAGACATTCATTTCTACTAAAAGCATTTCTATCCAAACGTTGTCATTCAACACCACGAAACTGCACACTACACTAGAGAAAAGATGGAATAGATTTGAAACGGAAGAAATCAGGCAATGGAGACAGAGTATGTTCTAATTAAAGAGTAAAAAGGACCACATGAGTTTTATCACTGAAATGGACAATGTCTCTCCTCTCACCTCCTTGCACGTTAGGGCTGCGTTCCTGAATGACCTCTGGGTGGCGCTCTTCTCTCAGACCAACATGATGCATCGGAAGCCTTGGTGGCGCGACCATTTAAACGTGTGATTTCTCTGTTCTTCTACCATCTGTTCTGGCTCAGGGTTCAATAACAGACTATCTGTACCAGACCAGAGGATAGACATGTTTTATTTATTGTTTGTTTCCCGAGCAGCAGAACCAGACCCAAAGTGTTGCGGTATCAATGTGGTATACATTTTTCCCACATTTCTTTTTTAAATCTTTACATACACAGTGATATTCAAACATAAAATACCCAACAACACATTTGTGTTCTTTCTTTTTAGACTCAGAATTCAGACAGCATACTGATAGGATAGAGCACTGTGTTGCTGCACTGCAGAGGCAACATTGCCACATTGGGTCGTGCACATCAGGGCACGCAATGGATAACGTTTTGCCACGGAACATTTAAATTAGCGTTTCTCATTGGACAAGCCCAAGCAATCCCTCCCCATTTGTGAGTTTTCTATTTGGTGCCTAATGAACATGACCTTGGTCTGAACAAGCCACGTGTGGTTGTTGTTGTGGATATTAAGAGAACACTGATGGATTCAAAAGCTGGAGAGGGTGCAGCAAACAGACAGCGCCACCGTGTACGTGCAATCTTTCATCATCGCCATTTATCCCCCCCCCCCCCCCCAACACCAGTACAGTACAAAAATCATAATCAATGGAGTCTTGTAACAGAAGAGGTGTAGGCGTCGAGGTATTATTGTCCAAGGCGACATTAAGACAGATTGACTGACATGTGTCCAAAATGGCACACTATTCCCTATGTAGTGCACAACTATTGGACAGAATTAAAACGTAGTGCACTATATAGGGAATAGTGAGCCATTTCAGTTTTGCCCAAGACCTGCACAGCTGTGTTGCAGTAGGCTTACGTTGGCACATCGCATTAGTTGACGGACTCTAGGTCTCTGTTTGAAATAGCCCACTATTCCCTAGAGAACTACATTTGTCTCTGCAGTATATGGGGAATAGCAAGTGATTTGCCCCAGGTATGCACCCTACTGTGTTGCAGAGGCCTTCTAAAAAGACCCACAGCAGTCTGATAGCCATGGCCTCTAATCCTCTAAATATACTGCCTAGCCTGGTCCCAGATCTGTTTGCCAGCTCCTATAAGAGCTTTAGCAAGACAGCACAAACAGATCTGGGACCAAGCTAGAGAATACATTACCTCTACTTCATAATGCCACAAGAAACCTATAGCTTTTCTCAAACATGTCAACAGCCAAAAGTGAGCCATTTTAAAATCACCACCATCATTATATACCCAACAACACTTCCCACAATAAAGAATACTATATCGAAATAACGTCTTCTGAAGGTACCATGACAGCAAGGAAGGGACATTACTGCACCGCAACAAAACAGAACGATGAGATTAACGTGGACACTGGAAAGAAATGGTACACAATTAATTTCAATGAACGAGTCGCTAAATAAAAAAATAGATATTCCCTTGCCCTCAACCAAAATTAAACAAGAAAATAATAAACCACAAAATAGTTTGAACATGGGTACGTTCAGTTTGCTCCAAGTCCATTTTTCGTGTTTGGCTACGCTTACCAGGCAACTAGCAAGAACGGCGTCTCACGCTCTCAGTTCTCTCACTTTTCCTCTTTAAAAAAATAGATGTACTAGAGGATCATACAGCATATTACAGAACTAAAGTCAAATGATAAGAATAATAACCAGATCTTGTTTGCTATTTTATTTTAAATAATACCATACTTTTGTTTTGTTGTTGTAGTATATATGGTTTCTGCATTCAGTTGTGTATGCATATGAAGCCGTGGACTGTCTCCTCCCATCGTGACTGTATGGTAAATGCGTGGTCAGTGGAAACGAGAGCACCATGAGGAAAGAAACAACAAGTCACAAATGAATACTGTAGTTTTGGGGGTTTGAGCCCCACTGTGACCTCGTCCCTCCTACTTCCTCTCCACAGAACTGTCAATCACTCTCGCCAAGGCTCCGCCCCAACGTCAGAAAAGGGGCGGAGTGAGGGAGAGAGAGGGAGGGCTCCTTCCCACCCACACCACTCCACTTTTCCTCATTCTCTTTCTCCATTCAGTTGTGTCAAGTAGATGCCGGGAGCTCAGTGCTGTTTTTGAACAAGTTTTGCATGATTCTTCACTATTAGTCATTGTTTATGTTAGACTGTCACCCCTGTCAGGGGGGTAGTAGTAACCGGTATAGTCAGAGTTTCAGGTAGGTTTGTGTGTTCGTGTGTTATCGTCCTCTGTTCCACAGTCATTGGTTGGTTCCTCTCATCTCTTTGAGCGTGGGGTTGGTTGGTTCTCCGCAGAGTCAGCGGTCTCCAAGGTAAGGCTACTCATACTCCAGGAACTGCTTGTGATAGAACAGGAGATACCTGAGGGGAAAGGAACATAGCTATTAGACTTACATGTGATGACTAGTAGTAGTAGTAGTAGTAGTATTAGTAGCAGGAGTAGTATTAGCAGTAGTAAAGGGGAATAGTTTGATTAAATGTGATTAGTAGCAGTAGTAGTAGTAGTAGTAGTAGTAGTATTAGCAGTAGTAAAGGGGAATAGTTTGATTAAATGTGATTAGTAGTAGTAGTAGGAGTAGTATTAGCAGTAGTAAAGGGAAATAGTTTGATTAAATGTGATTAGTAGCAGTAGTAGTAGTAGTATTAGTAGTAGTAGCAGTAGTAAAGGGAAATAGTTTGATTAAATGTGATTAGTAGCAGTAGTATTATTAGTAGTAGTATTAGTAGCAGGAGTAGTATTAGCAGTAGTAAAGGGAAATAGTTTGATTAAATGTGATTATTAGCAGTAGTAGTACAGGGAAAGTGCTATTAGACTTAAATGTGATTAGTAGTAGTAGTAGTAGTAGTAGTAGTAGTAGTAGTAGTAGTAAAGGGAAATAGTTAGATTAAATGTGATTAGTAGTAGTGGCTGTAGCAGTAGTAGTAAGTAGTAGTAGCAGCTGTAGTAGTAGCAGCAGTAAGTAGTACTAGCAGCAGCAGTAGTATTAGTATCGGTAGTATTAGTAGCAGTATTAGTAGCAGGGTAGTATGAATAGCAGTATTAGTTAGTAGTATTAGTAGCAGTATTAGTAGCAGTATTAGTAGCAGTATTAAGTAGTAATAGCAGCAGTAACAGCAGTAGCTGTAGAAGTAGTAGTATTAGTAGCAGTATTAGTAGCAGTAGTATTAGCAACAGTATTAGTAGCAGTATTAGTAGCAATAGCAGTATTAGTAGCAGTAGCAGTATTAGTAGCAGTATTAGTAGCAGAAGAGGGAAAGCACTATTAGACTTAAATGTGATTAGTAGTAATAGTACAGGAAAACAGTTAACTTAAACGTGGTTAGTTTATGTGGGGTTGTTCAGGGTTGTTAACACTATAAGAATGTGTATGGATGGACTCGACCTCTAGAGTTGGGGTCAATTAAATCTAAATTGACGGCAATCTAACATTGTGTTCAGTAGGGCACACAAAACGTTTTGCAACAACAAATGGACATCTGTGTTCATATTGGACACGTTCAGGTAGTAGCAGTAGTTGTACAGGTAGTTCTGAACATGATGCGGGTATTGAACCGCAATCCCACAGAAATTCCACATCCAAATCAACTGAGAGTAACTTGACTGAAATGGATCCTCAGGGTTATGTTCAGTGGGGAGAAAACATTTGGAAATTGATTGAAACCTGGAGGTACTACCTGAACTTGTTCAATAACACAACCTATTGTTTTCCTCTGAAAAAAGGTTTTGCTACAGTGTACCCCATTGAACACAGTCAAAATATTTTACGACAGAAAACGAATAGTAGTGTTTTTCTATTGGTAGTCCCTCCCTGCTCCAGTCTTTTCTTTCAGTCTGTTATCTAAAGAAAATGACCGTGGAGTCTGGTGTCTGACGACCCACCCTTCACTGTCCAACACGTCCTTGATGCTGGCCTTTGTGATGATGGCGTCGTCACACTTGAACCACTGGTCCTTGTGTTGGCGGATGAAGCTGGTGTAGTGACCACTCTCCAGGGTGCCCTGGTGGTTCACCACCGCAAACAGAGAATACCTGCTCCACCACAACACACAGACAGTTAAACAGAGAATACCTGCTCCACCACAACACACAGTTAAACAGAGAATACCTGCTCCACCACAACACACACACAGTTAAACAGAGAATACCTGCTCCACCACAACACACAGTTAAACAGAGAATACCTGCTCCACCACAACACACACACAGTTAAACAGAAAATACCTGCTCCACCACAACACACACACAGTTAAACAGAGAATACCTGCTCCACCACAACACACACACAGTTAAACAGAAAATACCTGCTCCACCACAACACACACACAGTTAAACAGAAAATACCTGCTCCACCACAACACACACAGTTAAACAGAAAATACCTGCTCCACCACAACACACACACAGTTAAACAGAGGATACCTGCTCCACCACAACACACACACAGTTAAACAGAGAATACCTGCTCCACCACAACACACACACAGTTAAACAGAGAATACCTGCTCCACCACAACACACAGACAGTTAAACAGAGAATACCTGCTCCACCACAACACACAGACAGTTAACTTTTACTGCCTCAGAAACCCGGATCCGGGAGCACCCCCCACCCCCCACACACTGATTAGCATAGATAGCATAGCTTCAGAAGTAGATAGTAGCATCTAAATATCATTAAATCACAAGTCCAAGACACCAGATGAAAGATACAGATCTTGTGAATAAAGCCACCATTTCAGATTTTTAAAATGTTTTACAGGGAAGACAAAATATGTAAATCTATTAGCTAAACACGTTAGCAAAATACACCACTATTCTAACTCCATCAGTTTCTTACTCCTTCAGGTGCTATCACCAATTCGGCTCAACTAAGATATTGATAGCCAATAACCTATAAAAAAACCCATCAGATGACAGTCTGATAACATATTCATGGTATAGGATAGTTTTTGTTAGAAAAAAGTGCATATTTCAGGTAGAAATCACAGTTTACAATTGCACCGACCATCACAAATCCACTAGAATTACTAGATAGAGCAACGTGTATGACCAATTTACTCATCATAAAACATTTCATAAAAATAGACAAAGCATAGCAATGGAAAGACCCAGTTCTTGTGATTTCAGACCATATTTCAGATTTTCTAAGCGTTTTTCAGCGAAAACACAATAAATCGATAAGTTAGCATACTACATGTTCCAACGTTACCAGAGCATCGATTCCAGCCAAAGAGCGCTATAACGTAACCACCGCCAAAAGATATTAATTTTTTCACTAACCTTCTCAGAATTCTTCCGATGACACTCCTGTAACATCATTTTACAACATACATATACAGTTTGTTCGAAAAGGTGCATATTTAGCCATACAAAACCGTGGTTACACAATGAAAATACTAGGAAATCAAGCCTCAATATGTCTGACGTCATCTATCAGAGTGATCTAGTTTAATTAAAAGCTAATCATATACTTGACTAAAAAATACAGGGTTGACAGGAATCGAAAGACAAATTAGTTCTTAATGCAACCGCTGATTTACATTTTTAAAATTATCCTTACTTTTCAATACAGGGTTGGCCAAGTGAAGCTATACCAAACAAAATGGCGATATATGCGTTTAAAATATTTCGACAGAAACACGGTTTATCATATTAAATATTGCTTACTTTGAGCTGATCTTCCATCATATTCTTGGGCAATGTATCCTTTCTATGTTATAAACGTCTTTTGGTCGATAGATGTCCTCTGTCCTTCGAAATGTCCATCACCAACGACCGACACCCTAAAGCGTGTCCAAACTTTCAGAGTGCACGACAAAGAAATTCCTCAAAATCGCACTAAACGGATATAAATTGATATAAAACGGTTAAAATTCACTACATTATGATGTTTTTAACAACTATAACGACTGAAAACATGACCGGAGAAATACTGCTGGTTAGAAAACGATTTGGAACGAGGCAGGTCCGATGGCCTTGACGCTTCAGGCGCACGTTGAGAAAGGGTGGTCTCTGTACATTTTCGTCTTTTATAATGGCTGAGAACGTCCCATCGATTCCATTGAAAACGTGATGACGTACAGACACCCAGAGGAAGACGTAGGCAGTGTCGGTTTCTTCATAGCATTCACTGTCGCCTTAAAAACAGACCCCAGATCAGAGGTAAAAATTTCTGAAATCTGAACCCTGTCATGAAAAGTGCTGTAGAAATTGTTCTGTACCACTCAGAGACAAAATTTCAACTCCTATAGAAACTATAGACTGTTTTCTATCCAATAATAACAATAATATGCATATTGTACGATCAAGAATTGAGTACGAGGCAGTTTAATTTGGAAATGTAAAAAAAAAAATAATGCTAACAGCTCCCCCTATTGACAAAAGGTTAAACAGAGAATATCTGCTCCATCACAACACACAGACAGTGGAGAAGGAAGCGAGGTTGACTTAAAGTACTTTATAACACAGCTGGTGGTATATATATATATATATCGACTTCACCTGATTATTCTGGCTTCACCTATTCCTCTTAGTTTATACATCCATTTCTCTGACCATGTCAACTAGTCAGAGGAACAGTCAATGGCCTTCATCCAATCCATCAAAACAGTCACAGGGACCATGAACACTAGTCCTTAGTACTCCAGTCAAACAACAACTACAAATGGTACTGTATAACACTGATTCATTTACCCCTGGTAAATGTCTTGGATAATGAATGCCATTGTAACGGCCATGGATGAGAAAAATGGAGCTACTGTTAATAGTGTTTAAATTGATTTCATTTGGGAGTCGGACTAGGATGCTCCACGCCGTTAGCATTCGCTGTTGCGCTAGCATGGAAACAATTATAATGAAATTAATCTAGCTTTAATTTATCTAGACCTCGGTTCAAATACTAGTGGAAATCTGAAATCCTTCCAGCGTTTGTTTTAGCTTGTCTGGAGTGCTAGGTGGGCCATGTTTGTTTTAGCTTGTCTGGAGTGCTAGGTGGGCCATGTTTGTTTTAGCTTGTCTGGAGTGCTAGGTGGGCCATGTTTGATTTAGCTTGTCTGGGGTGCAAGGTGGGCCATGTTTGTTTTAGCTTGTCTGGAGTGCTAGGTGGGCCATGTTTGTTTTAGCTTGTCTGGAGTGCTAGGTGGGCCATGTTTGTTTTAGCTTGTCTGGAATGCTAGGCGGGCCATGTTTGTTTTAGCTTGTCTGGAGTGCTAGGTGGGCCATGTTTGATTTAGCTTGTCTGGGGTGCAAGGTGGGCCATGTTTGTTTTAGCTTGTCTGGAGTGCTAGGTGGGCCATGTTTGTTTTAGCTTGTCTGGAGTGCTAGGTGGGCCATGTTTGTTTTAGCTTGTCTGGAATGCTAGGCGGGCCATGTTTGTTTTAGCTTGTCTGATGTGCTAGGTTTGTTTTAGCTTGTCTGATGTGCTAGGTGGGCCATGTTTGTTTTAGCTTGTCTGGAGTGCTAGGTGGGCCATGTTTGTTTTAGCTTGTCTGGAGTGCTAGGTGGGCCATGTTTGTTTTAACTTGTCTGGAGTGCTAGGTGGGCCATGTTTGTTTTAGCTTGTCTGGAGTGCTAGGCTGCCCATGTTTGTTTTGGCTTGTCTGGAGTGCTAGGTGGGCCATGTTTGTTTTAACTTGTCTGGAGTGCTAGGTGGGCCATGTTTGTTTTAGCTTGTCTGGAGTGCTAGGCGGGCCATGTTTGTTTTAGCTTGTCTGGAGTGCTAGGTGGGCCATGTTTGTTTTAGCTTGTCTGGAGTGCTAGGTGGGCCATGTTTGTTTTAACTTGTCTGGAGTGCTAGGTGGGCCATGTTTGTTTTAACTTGTCTGGAGTGCTAGGTGGGCCATGTTTGTTTTAGCTTGTCTGGAGTGCTAGGTGGGCCATGTTTGTTTTAGCTTGTCTGGAGTGCTAGGTGGGCCATGTTTGGTTTAGCTTGTCTGGGGTGCTAGGTGGGCCATGTTTGTTTTAGCTTGTCTGGAGTGCTAGGTGGGCCATGTTTGTTTTGGCTTGTCTGGAGTGCTAGGTGGGCCATGTTTGTTTTAGCTTGTCTGGAGTGCTAGGTGGGCCATGTTTGTTTTAGCTTGTCTGGAGTGCTAGGTGGGCCATGTTTGTTTTAGCTTGTCTGGAGTGCTAGGTGGGCCATGTTTGTTTTAGCTTGTCTGGAGTGCTAGGTGGGCCATGTTTGTTTTAGCTTGTCTGGAGTGCTAGGTGGGCCATGTTTGTTTTAGCTTGTCTGGAGTGCTAGGTGGGCCATGTTTGTTTTGGCTTGTCTGGAGTGCTAGGTGGGCCATGTTTGTTTTAGCTTGTCTGGGGTGCTAGGTGGGCCATGTTTGTTTTAGCTTGTCTGGAGTGCTAGGTGGGCCATGTTTGTTTTAGCTTGTCTGGAGTGCTAGGTGGGCCATGTTTGCACTTTGTCAACTATTTTCTTGGTTCCATTGTGCAAGGCAAGCTCAATCAAGCCCGGATCAAGTATTTAAACAACATTTCAATCTTACTTGAAGCCAGATCTGGTGCTGTTTACTTGGGATATGTTGTTGCTGTTTACCATAACAGAATAAACCTTGACATACTTACTTATTGTCGTTGTTTAATACTTCTACTGTCTGTTGATACTGGCCATTCATCCTGCTCTCCTTACTGTAGAGGACAGAGACACTCATATCAAATGCCAACCACTACATTGACCCGGGGCGGTGAGAAGAACATCATCCAACATCTAATAGAGACGTACATGGTTACACTTGACTTGAAACATCCAGGTTACATAACAGTCATTCAGATGACAGTCTCACAGTGCCGGTTACATGTATATTTCAGTCATTAAGCTGATGCTCTTATCTCCAGTCATCTTAAGGTAGCTGGGTGAGAAAACCACATATCTGTCAGTCATAGTGAGCTCCTGTTTCCTCAGCGAAGTCAGTGGTAGTAAGACTGTTAGTTGAAGAGTGTTACTACAATCTGTTATGTCACCGTATGTCAGTGTTATGAAGGAAAGTGTTACCAAATACTACAATTCTGTCATGACATTTCAGACATAATACTGTGTCTTGGATTGATTGATTGATTGATTTTGGGGTAAAGCAATTTCTCCAGTTAAAAACTATTTAAAGTACAAAGAACCCCAGAGGATGACATGAAAGTGTCCCACACATCCACTAGGTGGCAGGGGTGTCCTGTATAATAAGCAGACACACAGGAGAGCCTCCCACTCTCCTATTTATCTGTCCATTGATCTGCCACTCACTACAGCCAGAGCCACATGACTCCTGAACACCACAGTCAGAGCCGCATGTTCAATGCCGAACAGACATATGACAGACAGTAGGAAGGCAGGGTATACGACAGACAGTAGGAAGGCAGGGTATACGATAGACAGTAGGAAGGCAGGGTATACGACAGACAGTAGGAAGGCAGGGTATACGACAGACAGTAGGAAGGCAGGGTATACGACAGACAGTAGGAAGGCAGGGTATACGACAGACAGTAGGAAGGCAGGGTATATGATAGACAGTAGGAAGGCAGGGTATACGACAGACAGTAGGAAGGCAGGGTATACGATAGACAGTAGGAAGGCAGGGTATACGATAGACAGTAGGAAGGCAGGGTATACGACAGACAGTAGGAAGGTAGGGTATACGATAGACAGTAGGAAGGTAGGGTATATGATAGACAGTAGGAAGGCAGGGTATACGACAGACAGTAGGAAGGCAGGGTATATGATAGACAGTAGGAAGGCAGGGTATACGATAGACAGTAGGAAGGCAGGGTATACGATAGACAGTAGGAAGGCAGGGTATACGACAGACAGTAGGAAGGCAGGGTATACGATAGACAGTAGGAAGGCAGGGTATACGATAGACAGTAGGAAGGCAGGGTATACGATAGACAGTAGGAAGGCAGGGTATATGATAGACAGTAGGAAGGCAAGGTATACGACAGACAGTAGGAAGGCAGGGTATACGATAGACAGTAGGAAGGCAGGGTATACGATAGACAGTAGGAAGGCAGGGTATACGATAGACAGTAGGAAGGCAGGGTATACGATAGACAGTAGGAAGGCAGGGTATACGATAGACAGTAGGAAGGTAGGGTATACGATAGACAGTAGGAAGGTAGGGTATATGATAGACAGTAGGAAGGCAGGGTATATGATAGACAGTAGGAAGGCAGGGTATACGATAGACAGTAGGAAGGCAGGGTATACGACAGACAGTAGGAAGGCAGGGTATACGATAGACAGTAGGAAGGTAGGGTATACGACAGACAGTAGGAAGGCAGGGTATACGACAGACAGTAGGAAGGCAGGGTATACGATAGACAGTAGGAAGGCAGGGTATACGATAGACAGTAGGAAGGTAGGGTATACGACAGACAGTAGGAAGGCAGGGTATACGACAGACAGTAGGAAGGCAGGGTATACGACAGACAGTAGGAAGGCAGGGTATACGATAGACAGTAGGAAGGCAGGGTATACGACAGACAGTAGGAAGGCAGGGTATACGACAGACAGTAGGAAGGCAGGGTATACGATAGACAGTAGGAAGGCAGGGTATACGATAGACAGTAGGAAGGCAGGGTATACGACAGACAGTAGGAAGGCAGGGTATACGATAGACAGTAGGAAGGCAGGGTATACGATAGACAGTAGGAAGGCAGGGTATACGACAGACAGTAGGAAGGCAGGGTATACGACAGACAGTAGGAAGGCAGGGTATACGACAGACAGTAGGAAGGCAGGGTATACGATAGACAGTAGGAAGGCAGGGTATACGACAGACAGTAGGAAGGCAGGGTATACGATAGACAGTAGGAAGGCAGGGTATATGATAGACAGTAGGAAGGCAGGGTATACGATAGACAGTAGGAAGGCAGGGTATACGACAGACAGTAGGAAGGCAGGGTATATGATAGACAGTAGGAAGGCAAGGTATACGACAGACAGTAGGAAGGCAGGGTATACGATAGACAGTAGGAAGGCAGGGTATACGATAGACAGTAGGAAGGCAGGGTATACGATAGACAGTAGGAAGGCAGGGTATACGATAGACAGTAGGAAGGCAGGGTATACGATAGACAGTAGGAAGGCAGGGTATACGATAGACAGTAGGAAGGTAGGGTATATGATAGACAGTAGGAAGGCAGGGTATATGATAGACAGTAGGAAGGCAGGGTATACGATAGACAGTAGGAAGGCAGGGTATACGACAGACAGTAGGAAGGCAGGGTATATGATAGACAGTAGGAAGGCAGGGTATACGATAGACAGTAGGAAGGCAGGGTATACGATAGACAGTAGGAAGGCAGGGTATACGATAGACAGTAGGAAGGCAGGGTATACGATAGACAGTAGGAAGGCAGGGTATACGATAGACAGTAGGAAGGCAGGGTATACGATAGACAGTAGGAAGGTAGGGTATACGATAGACAGTAGGAAGGCAGGGTATACGATAGACAGTAGGAAGCCAGGGTATACGATAGACAGGAGGAAGGTATGGTATATGATAGACAGTAGGAATGCAGGGTATATGATAGACAGGAGGAAGGCAGGGTATACGATAGACAGGAGGAAGGTAGGGTATATGATAGACAGTAGGAATGCAGGGTATATGATAGACAGGAGGAAGGCAGGGTATATGATAGACAGTAGGAATGCAGGGTATATGATAGACAGTAGGAATGTAGGGTATATGATAGACAGTAGGAATGTAGGGTATATGATAGACAGTAGGAAGGTAGGGTATATGATAGACAGTAGGAATGTAGGGCATATGATAGACAGTAGGAAGGCAGGGTATATGACAGACAGTAGGAAGGCAGGGTATATGATAGACAGGAGGAAGGTAGGGTATATGATAGACAGTAGGAAGGCAGGGTATATGATAGACAGTAGGAAGGTAGGGTATATGATAGACAGTAGGAAGGCAGGGTATATGATAGACAGTAAGAAGGCAGGGTATATGATAGACAGTAGGAATGTAGGGTATATGATAGACAGTAGGAAGGTAGGGTATATGATAGACAGTAGGAATGTAGGGCATATGATAGACAGTAGGAAGGCAGGGTATATGACAGACAGTAGGAAGGCAGGGTATATGATAGACAGGAGGAAGGTAGGGTATATGATAGACAGTAGGAAGGCAGGGTATATGATAGACAGTAGGAAGGTAGGGTATATGATACAGTAGGAAGGCAGGGTATATGATAGACAGTAGGAAGGCAGGGTATATGATAGACAGTAGGAAGGCAGGGTATATGATAGACAGTAGGAAGGTAGGGTATATGATAGACAGTAGGAAGGCAGGGTATATGATAGACAGTAGGAAGGTTATATTCCATGCCCTGAAGGTGGAGGATGGAGAACACACAGCGTTCATACACACATCTCATTATTTTATAGTGCGGGAACACGAGGAGTGAGGGTCTTCTATTTCCAAACCAGAGCTTAGATCTGCAGTGGGTGTGTGTGTGTGTTACCTCACCTGGAAGCTATGAAAGGTGTCATGTCCAGCTCTAGAGGGAAGGAGACGTATGTGGTGATCTTCCTCCTCAGTTTGGCAGAGTGTTCAAACCGCTACATCCCAGGAGGTAGGAGGGAGAGAAGAGAGGGGGAGGAGGGAGACAGAGAAGAGAGGAGGAGGAGGGAGACAGAGAAGAGAGGAGGATGAGGGAGAGAAGGAAGAGAGGGAGAGAAGGAAGAGAGGGGGGAGAGAAGAGGTGGAGAGAAGGGAGAGAAAGAAGAGAGGGGAAGGAGGGAGAGAGAGAAGAGAGGGGGAGAGAAGAGAGGGGGAGAGAAAGAAGAGAGGGAGAGAAGAGGTGGAGAAGAGGGGAAAGAGAGAGAAGAGGGGAAAGAGAGAAGAGGGGAAAGAGAGAAGAGGGGAGAGAGAGAGAAGAGGGGAGAGAGAGAGAAGAGGGGAGAGAGAGAGAAGAGGGAAGAGAGAGAGAAGAGGGAAGAGAGAGAGAAGAGGGGAGAGAGAGAAGAGGGGAGAGAGAGAGAAGAGGGGAAAGAGAGAAGGGGGGCAGAAAGGAGAGAAGGGGGGCAGAAAGGAGAGAAGGGGAAGAGGGAGAGGGGGTGGGGTAGAAGGAGAGCAGAGAGGGAGGGGAGAGACATTATTTAGACTCCTCGTGTGAGAAATAGAGAGCCCTGTTAGACTAGAGCCCTGATGGTAATAGATGGATCAGTCTGAAGAGAAGATTCCCACGTTCACCAAAGTCCTAGGAATATTATGGCCCCCCTATACTCCATAAATAAAACGTGTAGAAGACTGAGTGTGTGAGACTGTGTGTGTGTGTGTGTGTGTGTGTAGTGACAGTAATGGAAGGCAAATCTATCCTTACACAAAACATTCTACCAGTAGTTATAATAGGGATCTATAAGCTTACAGTGAGAATGCATTGTGTAACATGATATTTTCATATATTCATATATTTATTATACTTTAATATATGATATGTTCTTATATTGTATTTCAATCGATTGTCCTTAGTGGTCTTGGCTGGCCTCTTGTGATTGGCTAGGAGCAGAGAGACTCACTTTGAGATGGAAACACGCCACGATGGGGAGCTTCTTCATCGTCAGCTGTTTGGTCGACTCCTGGTAACTATGGCAACCGCCACATTTGATTTTGGCACTGCTTCCTAGATGCTCAGGCCGAGTAAACCTGCAGAAAGAGGGGGTGGAATATTAAGAGAGAACGAGAGAGAACGAGAGAGCGCACGAGGAGAGAGCGAGAGAGAGCACGAGGAGAGAGCGCGAGAGAGAGAGAGAGCACGAGGAGAGAGCGCGAGAGAGAGAGCACGAGGAGAGAGCGCGAGAGAGAGCACGAGAGAGAGAGCACGAGGAGAGAGCGCAAGAGAGCACGAGGAGAGAGCGCGAGAGAGAGAGCGCGAGAGAGCACGAGGAGAGAGCGCGAGAGAGAGAGCGCGAGGAGAGAGCGCGAGAGAGAGAGCACGAGGAGAGAGCGCGAGAGAGAGAGCACGAGGAGAGAGAGAGCACGAGGAGAGAGCGCGAGAGAGAGAGCACGAGGAGAGAGCACGAGAGAGCACGAGGAGAGAGAGAGCACGAGGAGAGAGCGCGAGAGAGAGAGCACGAGGAGAGAGCGCGAGGAGAGAGCGCGAGGAGAGAGCGCGAGAGAGCCCGAGAGAGCACGAGGAGACAGAGAGCACGAGGAGAGAGCGCGAGAGAGCACGAGGAGACAGAGAGCACGAGGAGAGAGCGCGAGAGAGCGCACGAGGAGAGAGAGAGCGCACGAGGAGAGAGCACGAGGAGAGAGCGCGAGAGCGCACGAGGAGAGAGCGCGAGAGCGCACGAGGAGAGAGCGCACGAGGAGAGAGCGAGAGAGCGCACGAGGAGAGAGCGAGAGAGCGCACGAGGAGAGCGAGAGAGCGCACGAGGAGAGCGAGAGAGCGCACGAGGAGAGCGAGAGAGCGCACGAGGAGAGCGAGAGAGCGCACGAGGAGAGAGAGAGAGCGCACGAGGAGAGAGAGAGCGCTAGAGAGCATGAGGGGAGAGCATGGGGAGAGAGCGAGAGAGCATGAGGAGAGTGAGAGAGCATGAGGAGAGTGAGAGCATGAGGAGAGTGAGAGCATGAGGAGAGCGAGAGCATGGGGAGAGCGAGAGCATGGGGAGAGAGTGGGAGCATGAAGAGAGCATGGGGAGAGAGCATGAAGAGAGCATGGGGAGAGAGCGCATGGGGAGAGAGCATGGGGAGAGAGCATGGGGAGAGAGCATGGGGAGAGAGCATGGGGAGAGAGCGAGAGAGCATGGAGAGAGAGCGAGAGAGCATGGGGAGAGAGCGAGAGAGCATGGGGAGAGAGCGAGAGAGAGAAGGAAGGGAGAGAAAGGGGTGGAGGAAGAGAGAGAAAGGGGTGGAGGAAGAGAGAAAGAGGGAAGATAATACATACAGAGGGATACAGAGACAGATAAAGTAGAAACACACTGAGTTTACATAACATCAGGAACACCTTCCTAACATTGAGCTGCACCCCCTAAGAACAGCCACAATTCGGCAGGGCATGGACTCTACAAGGTGTCGAAAGGGATGCTGGCCCATGTTGACTCCAATGCTTCCCACAGTTGTGTCAAGTTGGCTGGATGTCCTTTGGGTGGAGAATCATACTTCTTCCACACATGAAACTGTTGAGTGAAAAACCCAGCAGCGTTGCAGTTCTTGACACAAACTGGTACGCCTGGCACCTACTACCGTACCCCGGATTCACCTGGTCAGTCTGAGTCATGGAGAGAGCAGGTGTTCCTAATGTTTTGTCCACTCAGTGTATAAAGAAGAGAGATATAAAGACAACAGAATGTGTTTGTAGTGATACATAACAGGTCAGTTTCCATGGTTACACTGCCAGAGGCTGCAATATAATGCTAAGCAGCGACCAACAGTTTTCTGTAGGGGGGAGGCCAACACTGATGGTCAACGATGTGACTGAGGACTGATACCGCTCATCAGAGAGAGACGAAGACTTCACACACTGCAGCACAAGGCAAGGACCCCAGGAAGAATAGCTGCTACTTGGCAAAAGCTAACCGGGGATCTGAATAAACCAAAACAATCCACCCTCCACACTAGCATACCACTAAGAATGCCCAATACATTACTTCATTCCCAGTGCTGTGCTCAGTGTGGCTATTGGAACAGACCCCAAGTGTGTATACTATAACAATGTTTTCACCCCTCAGAATCAGCCCTGTCTGTGCCTGTAAGAGTCATGCTGCAGCAACCAGGCTGTGACTGGTGATGAAGTACAAGAGGAAGAGGAAGAGAGAGGAAGGAAGGAAGGACAGGTAACAGAGGAGATGGAAGATAAAGAGCAAATTGACATTCATTAAATTACAGACAGAGAATTCAAAAAACAATTCCAATGTTGATTAACTCCCATATCTACTGGGTGAAATACCACAGTGTGCATCACAGCAGCAAGATGTGTGACCTGTTGCCACAAGAAAAGGGCAACCAGTGTATAGACATATCATTTGAAATGTCTTAATTATTTTGGAACTTTTGTAAGTGTCATGTTTTATTGCTTAAAATCTATTTCACTTTCTTTGGCAATGTAAACATGTATCCCATGCCAATAAAGCCCCTTAAAGTGAAATTGAGAGAGAGCCTACTATGTTTATGGTAGGCCATATGAAGAGGAGAGAGGGACAGACATGGTGAAAGACCTGGGGACGGACAGACGTCTAGTGTGCTCTACCTGCGTAGACAGTCTGTGAGCGTGGTGGCCCCTGAAAGGTGGCTCTCTCCGTTGACCGTTGAGCCGTCTCCCCCGGGGCTAAGGGGCCAGAAGGGAGTGGACGAGCCCGGCAGGTCCAGACTGATGTCCCAGAATGGGTCTATTGTGGTGGACACACCGCTAGAGAGGGGAGGGGAGACAGCCAATGAGATACATCATGTGTGTATGGGTGAGTTATGGAGGTAATAAAGACTGGTGTGTGTTGTTAGTAGTCATGGGCAAAGGGTGATAGATGGTCATGGTGTATAAGCTTATATCCACACTCTGTGTGTGTGTGTGTGTGTGTGTGTGTGTGTGTACACATACATTCTGTTCAGCCAAGCGCACCAATTTGCAATTCAATCGAGTGTTACAAAGATAGGAGGTTTTACATATTAGGTATTTGTAATGCTATGCTTTGAGAATGTAGTTTTAGCTGAGGATCAGAGAATATATAGGTGGCACACACACACACACAGTCCAGTAGGGGGCTATTACCACCGTCTCCCTCCAGTAGGGTGCTATTACCACCGTCTCCGTCCAGTAGGGGGCTATTACCACCGTCTCCCTCCAGTAGGGGGCTATTACCACCGTCTCCCTCCAGTAGGGGGCTATTACCACCGTCTCCCTCCAGTAGGGGGCTATTACCACCGTCTCCCTCCAGTAGGGGGCTATTTCCACCGTCTCCGTCCAGTAGGGGGCTATTACCACCGTCTCCCTCCAGTAGGGGGCTATTACCACCGTCTCCCTCCAGTAGGGGGCTATTACCACCGTCTCCCTCCAGTAGGGGGCTATTACCACCGTCTCCCTCCAGTAGGGGGCTATTACCACCGTCTCCCTCCAGTAAGGGGCTATTACCACAGTCTCCCTCCAGTAGGGGACTATTACCACCGTCTCCCTCCAGTAGGGGGCTATTACCACCGTCTCCGTCCGGTAGGGGACTATTACCACCGTCTCCCTCCAGTAGGGGGCTATTACCACCGTCTCCCTCCAGTAGGGTGCTATTACCACCGTCTCCGTCCAGTAGGGGGCTATTACCACCGTCTCCGTCCAGTAGGGGGCTATTACCACCGTCTCCGTCCAGTAGGGGGCTATTACCACCGTCTCCGTCCAGTAGGGGGCTATTACCACCGTCTCCGTCCAGTAGGGGGCTATTACCACCGTCTCCCTCCAGTAGGGGGCTATTACCACCGTCTCCGTCCAGTAGGGGGCTATTTCCACCGTCTCCGTCCAGTAGGGGGCTATTACCACCGTCTCCGTCCAGTAGGGTGCTATTACCACCGTCTCCGTCCAGTAGGGGGCTATTACCACCGTCTCCCTCCAGTAGGGGGCTATTACCACCGTCTCCCTCCTGTAGGGGGCTATTACCACCGTCTACGTCCGGTAGGGGGCTATTACCACCGTCTCCGTCCGGTAGGGGGCTATTACCACCGTCTCCGTCCGGTAGGGGGCTATTACCACCGTCTCCGTCCGGTAGGGGGCTATTACCACCGTCTCCCTCCAGTAGGGGGCTATTACCACCGTCTCCCTCCAGTAGGGGACTATTACCACCGTCTCCCTCCAGTAGGGGGCTATTACCACCGTCTCCGTCCAGTAGGGGGCTATTACCACCGTCTCCCTCCAGTAGGGGGCTATTACCACCGTCTCCCTCCAGTAGGGGGCTATTACCACCGTCTCCCTCCAGTAGGGGGCTATTACCACCGTCTCCCTCCAGTAGGGGGCTATTACCACCGTCTCCCTCCAGTAGGGGGCTATTACCACCGTCTCCCTCCAGTAGGGGGCTATTACCACCGTCTCCCTCCAGTAGGGGGCTATTACCACCGTCTCCCTCCAGTAGGGGGCTATTACCACCGTCTCCCTCCAGTAGGGGGCTATTACCACCGTCTCCCTCCAGTAGGGGGCTATTACCACCGTCTCCCTCCAGTAGGGGGCTATTACCACCGTCTCCCTCCAGTAGGGGGCTAATACCACCATCGGAGGGTTTGATTGTGGTTTGGGAAGTTAGCCTTTATTTAGGTATAGCATCTAATCATGTAGTTCCCAAGCCATGAGCACAAGCTACGAGCACAAGCTACAAGTAGACATAGTGAAGAAGTACTGTAGCTAAAGAGCTAACCCTACAGTCTCCTGGTAAACGACAGGTAGCCTAGAGGTTAGGGTGTTAGGACTAGAAACCGAAAGGTTGCAAGATCGAATATGTCTTTCTGCCCCTGAACAAGGCAGTTAACCCACTGTTCCTAGGCCAGCATTGAAAATAAGAATGTATTCTTAACTGACTTGCCTAGTTAAATAAAGGTAAAATAAATTTTAAAAATCCTGGAGCTAGTCCTACGGCCAGGTATACCGGAGCTAGCCCTACGGCGAGGTATTCTGGAGCTAGCCCTACGGCCAGGTATACTGGAGCTAGCCCTACGGCCAGGTATACTGGAGCTAGCCCTACGGCCAGGTATACTGGAGCTAGTCCTACGGCCAGGTATACTGGAGCTAGTCCTACGGCCAGGTATACTGGAGCTAGCCCTACGGCCAGGTATACTGGAGCTAGCCCTATGGCCAGGTATTATGGAGCTAGCCCTACGGCCAGGTATACTGGAGCTAGCCCTACGGCCAGGTATTCTGGAGCTAGTCCTACGGCGAGGTATTCTGGAGCTAGTCCTACGGCGAGGTATTCTGGAGCTAGCCCTACGGCCAGGTATTCTGGAGCTAGCCCTACGGCCAGGTATTCTGGAGCTAGCCCTACGGCCAGGTATACTGGAGCTAGCCCTACGGCCAGGTATACTGGAGCTAGCCCTACGGCCAGGTATACTGGAGCTAGCCCTACGGCCAAGTACACTGGAGCTAGCCCTACGGCCAGGTATACTGGAGCTAGCCCTACGGCGAGGTATACTGGAGCTAGCCCTACGGCCAGGTATACTGGAGCTAGCCCTACGGCCAGGTATACTGGAGCTAGCCCTACGGCCAGGTATTCTGGAGCTAGTCCTACGGCCAGGTATTCTGGAGCTAGTCCTACGGCCAGGTATTCTGGAGCTAGCCCTACGGCCAGGTATTCTGGAGCTAGCCCTACGGCCAGGTATCCTGGAGCTAGCCCTACGGCCAGGTATTCTGGAGCTAGCCCTACGGCCAGGTATTCTGGAGCTAGCCCTACGGCCAGGTATACTGGAGCTAGTCCTACGGCCAGGTATTCTGGAGCTAGCCCTACGGCGAGGTATTCCGGAGCTAGCCCTACGGCCAGGTATACCGGAGCTAGCCCTACGGCCAGGTATTCCGGAGCTAGCCCTACGGCGAGGTATTCCGGAGCTAGCCCTACGGCCAGGTATACTGGAGCTAGCCCTATGGCCAGGTATTATGGAGCTAGCCCTACGGCCAGGTATACTGGAGCTAGCCCTACGGCCAGGTATTCTGGAGCTAGTCCTACGGCGAGGTATTCTGGAGCTAGTCCTACGGCGAGGTATTCTGGAGCTAGCCCTACGGCCAGGTATTCTGGAGCTAGCCCTACGGCCAGGTATTCTGGAGCTAGCCCTACGGCCAGGTATACTGGAGCTAGCCCTACGGCCAGGTATACTGGAGCTAGCCCTACGGCCAGGTATACTGGAGCTAGCCCTACGGCCAAGTACACTGGAGCTAGCCCTACGGCCAGGTATACTGGAGCTAGCCCTACGGCCAGGTATACTGGAGCTAGCCCTACGGCGAGGTATACTGGAGCTAGCCCTACGGCCAGGTATACTGGAGCTAGCCCTACGGCCAGGTATACTGGAGCTAGCCCTACGGCCAGGTATTCTGGAGCTAGTCCTACGGCCAGGTATTCTGGAGCTAGTCCTACGGCCAGGTATTCTGGAGCTAGCCCTACGGCCAGGTATTCTGGAGCTAGCCCTACGGCCAGGTATCCTGGAGCTAGCCCTACGGCCAGGTATTCTGGAGCTAGCCCTACGGCCAGGTATACTGGAGCTAGTCCTACGGCCAGGTATTCTGGAGCTAGCCCTACGGCGAGGTATTCTGGAGCTAGCCCTACGGCCAGGTATACCGGAGCTAGCCCTACGGCCAGGTATTCCGGAGCTAGCCCTACGGCGAGGTATTCCGGAGCTAGCCCTACGGCCAGGTATACTGGAGCTAGCCCTACGGCCAGGTATTCTGGAGCTAGCCCTACGGCCAGGTATTCTGGAGCTAGTCCTACGGCCAGGTATTCTGGAGCTAGCCCTACGGCCAGGTATTCTGGAGCTAGCCCTACGGCCAGGTATTCTGGAGCTAGCCCTACGGCCAGGTATTCTGGAGCTAGCCCTACGGCGAGGTATTCTGGAGCTAGCCCTACGGCGAGGTATTCCGGAGCTAGCCCTACGGCCAGGTATACTGGAGCTAGCCCTACGGCCAGGTATTCTGGAGCTAGCCCTACGGCCAGGTATTCTGGAGCTAGTCCTACGGCCAGGTATTCTGGAGCTAGCCCTACGGCCAGGTATTCTGGAGCTAGCCCTACGGCCAGGTATTCTGGAGCTAGCCCTACGGCCAGGTATTCTGGAGCTAGCCCTACGGCGAGGTATTCTGGAGCTAGCCCTACGGCGAGGTATTCTGGAGCTAGCCCTACGGCCAGGTATACTGGAGCTAGCCCTACGGCCAGGTATACTGGAGCTAGTCCTACGGCCAGGTATACTGGAGCTAGTCCTACGGCCAGGTATTCTGGAGCTAGCCCTACGGCCAGGTATACTGGAGCTAGCCCTACGGCCAGGTATACTGGAGCTAGTCCTACGGCCAGGTATACTGGAGCTAGTCCTACGGCCAGGTATTCTGGAGCTAGCCCTACGGCCAGGTATTCTGGAGCTAGCCCTACGGCCAGGTATTCTGGAGCTAGCCCTACGGCGAGGTATTCTGGAGCTAGCCCTACGGCCAGGTATACTGGAGCTAGCCCTACGGCCAGGTATACTGGAGCTAGTCCTACGGCCAGGTATACTGGAGCTAGTCCTACGGCCAGGTATTCTGGAGCTAGCCCTACGGCCAGGTATTCTGGAGCTAGCCCTACGGCCAGGTATTCTGGAGCTAGCTTCTGTGTTGTGTGTGGCCAGGTGAGGCTGAGCCCGGCTAGCCGTGTTGCACTGTGTAGAGTGCAGTAAAGTGCAATAGTGTGCAGTCGTGTGCACTAGAGTACAGTGAACTCTGTGTAAATGTGACAGGACAGCCCAGCATCTAGAGAACCTCCTCCCAACAGCAGCTTCACCAGGAGGGGAGGACATGACTTAAATATGAGAGGAGTGCAGTGAAGGGGCAGTGTCGGGAGACTGGTAAAGATGAGAGCAGGTTAGAAAAGGGTCACTCCAGACTGATAAATCAGGGTAGTGTTGGGGAAAAAGGATGGAGGGAGGTAGATGAGATCAGAGGGGGAAGGGTGAGGGAGGAGGGGGTAAGATGGAGGAGGATGCAGAGGGAGAAGGAGGATGGGAGGTGAGAGCAGAGGGGGAAGGGTGAGGGAGGAGGGGGTAAGATGGAGGAGGATGCAGAGGGAGAAGGAGGATGGGAGGTGAGAGCAGAGGGGGAAGGGTGAGGGAGGAGGGGGTAAGATGGAGGAGGATGCAGAGGGAGAAGGAGGATGGGAGGTGAGATCAGAGGGGGAAGGGGTAAGATGGAGGAGGATGCAGAGGGAGAAGGAGGATGGGAGGTGAGAGCAGAGGGGGAAGGGTGAGGGAGGAGGGGGTAAGATGGAGGAGGATGCAGAGGGAGAAGGAGGATGGGAGGTGAGATCAGAGGGGGAAGGGTGAGGGAGGAGGGGGTAAGATGGAGGAGGATGCAGAGGGAGAAGGAGGATGGGAGGTGAGAGCAGAGGGGGAAGGGTGAGGGAGGAGGGGGTAAGATGGAGGAGGATGCAGAGGGAGAAGGAGGATGGGAGGTGAGATCAGAGGGGGAAGGGTGAGGGAGGAGGGGGTAAGATGGAGGAGGATGCAGAGGGAGAAGGAGGATGGGAGGTGAGATCAGAGGGGGAAGGGTGAGGGAGGAGGGGGTAAGATGGAGGAGGATGCAGAGAGAGAAGGAGGATGGGAGGTGAGAGCAGAGGGGGAAGGAGGATGGGAGGTGAGAGCAGAGGGGGAAAGGTGAGGGAGGAGGGGGTAAGATGGAGGAGGATGCAGAGGGAGAAGGAGGATGGGAGGTGAGATCAGAGGGGGAAGGGTGAGGGAGGAGGGGGTAAGATGGAGGAGGATGCAGAGGGAGAAGGAGGATGGGAGGTGAGAGCAGAGGGGGAAGGGTGAGGGAGGAGGGGGTAAGATGGAGGAGGATGCAGAGAGAGAAGGAGGATGGGAGGTGAGAGCAGAGGGAGAAGGAGGATGGGAGGTGAGAGCAGAGGGGGAAGGGTGGGGGAGGAGGGGGTAAGATGGAGGAGGATGCAGAGGGAGAAGGAGGATGGGAGGTGAGAGCAGAGGGGGAAGGGTGAGGGAGGAGGGGGTAAGATGGAGGAGGATGCAGAGGGAGAAGGAGGATGGAAGGAGAGATCAGAGGGGGAAGGGTGAGGGAGGAGGGGGTAAGATGGAGGAGGATGCAGAGGGAGAAGGAGGATGGGAGGTGAGATCAGAGGGGAAGGGTGAGGGAGGAGGGGGTAAGATGGAGGAGGATGCAGAGGGAGAAGGAGGATGGGAGGTGAAATCAGAGGTGGAAGGGTGAGGGAGGAGGGGGTAAGATGGAGGAGGATGCAGAGGGAGAAGGAGGATGGGAGGTGTGATCAGAGGAAGGGAGTGCTTGCCTCTTGGCGATGTAGGAAGTCCTTTGAGAGGATGTCAAAATTTCAAACGTGAGTATTTTAGCAGTCTTGACACATACAACCTTTACTTTCTTCTACACTCTCTCACCCTCCACACCCAGATTTTGAACATGGGGGATGTTGGCTAGTGGAAAAAAGATGGGATGAGGCGCTCACGCACACACACACTTACTGGCAGACTTGACAGGTGACGTCTGATTGGAGGCCGCCAGTGAAAATTTGGTCAATGATGCAGCTACAGTGGTTTGGATTGTTGGCCTTCTTCCCGTTGTCATCTCCTAGGTAACAGAACACAGAGAGAGAGATGGAGAGCGAGCACACATCAACACAGTGGACACCTTTGCACTTTTAAAAGGACTCTTTCACTCACTCTCGCCCCCCCGTCTCGCTCTCTGTCACCCCCTCCCCCCTCCCCTTCTGTCCCCCCCGCTCTCTGTCACACCCCCCACCCCCCGCTCACTCTCCACTGCAGTGAAGCCTGTCTAGCACCTCTAAACTCCTTCTACAATTCTGGCGAATCAGAGGCCTCCTTACTGCCAGGTCCCTCCCTCTGTGTCATGGCGGTGCAGTGGGGCACATTGTCATTCCCCCCACAATCCTCTCGGTCCCTTCGGTGCGTGGCATTGTCACTTTCCCTTCACTCTTCCCCTTCAGTACATTTCCACTGGTGCTGAGTGTGGACAACACACTGCATTATGGGTAGATTTGACACAGACGTGTCTCCTCGGCTAAAGTGGATTTTCAATTGACACGACTGAAGATTCAGCGCATGCAGAATTTATGCAGGCAGACAGACGTGACAAATGGGTTCTCTCTTATAACCTATTTCAACTGTAGGAGAACAGATTATTCCCTTTTTAACCAAACAATTACAGTGTAGATCTCAAACATTTATCATCCATTTTGTCTTGATGAAAGCAACTTTGGTCTCTATTCCGCTAGAAGAATCAGAACATCTCTCTTCAGTTACAGTACACTCACACTGTCTGTACTGCATGAGATACAATATAGCTGTTACACTGAAGAGATACAATATAGTTCAACCTCAGTGTCTCTTTAACAAGAACACAGTACTATAGTGTATTTATCAGTAAGTTAAGTGAAACCTTCCCACAGTACTTAAGTAATAAGTCAGGACAGCGATACTTACGGGTGGTGTCTCCTTTGCAGTGGCGGTGCAGCACGTCCAGCGCTGCGATGAGGAACTCGTGGGCATCCTGTTGCTCGTAGCCCGCTAAGTGACGTGCGTGAGTCCACACCAGGTGCAGCAGCCGGAAGGGAATGTGGGGCCAACGGTGGCCCGAGTAGAACTGTGGAGACAAAGTAGGAAATAGGGAGAACAGGGATTTAACATCTGGCAGCCATGTTGTTAAATGTACCTACACTCAACTTGTATCTTCACTGAAAAAGAAAAGTGAATGTTTTTCTTTGTACAGCTGAGACCTTAGCACACTGTTTCAAACTTTTCTGGGCCCACAACGCCATTTTGTTTTCTAAAACATTTCACGACCCCCACCATGTAAGAAAAAAGTGTTGTAGTCAATGGCCATGGTTGACTTTTTTATTTGGAGCTTTGACAGTCTATTACAAATCAGTTTACAGTACTTTGACAGTATTTACATCTGAAGGAAGTATGGTTTGAAGTGACTGAAATGCATCAGAAAGGTATTGGGAAGTTCAGAAGATCCTCAGAAGATCAAACAAAATGATTGCCTATGTAGAAAATAACATCAAATGCTAGTTACTGAACTTCCAGAGAGGGTGTGTGAAACCAGACTGCTGAATCTCCAGGTTGCTATGGGGATTGGATGACTGACAGTCTAGGTCAGGGTGTGAGATGGAGAGAACACCATAATGAAAGGAGTGCTCTGCTTGAATGCAGAACACTGCCTATTACGGCACACACACACACACCTTTAATCTCCTGACTCTCCCTCTGAGGCCTGATTGAGATGAGGAAACGCACGCACGCACAAACAAGCTTATATCTTGTATCTTACAGGCTCTTTGGTCCTCCGCTGCGACTGACAAACCAAAGAGTCTATAAAAAGGAAGACGGGGACGGGCTGATCAAAGACCAACTCCTCCCTGGCTGAGAGGAGCTATGTGTGGGTACAAAGTCAGAGGAACAGCCCCTCTTTCCTGGTACTGATGATGGTGCTGCATGCTCCAGGTTGAAAGGGAAAGAGGAACGCGTGGAGCAGGAACGAGCAACGTGATTGGGAGAGAGGGAAGAGAAGTGTGTGCGAGCGTCTGGCTCTTAGGGACAAGAACAGAGATATGCTCTCTAGCTGAATAGTTCTCAGCAAGCACACAAAGTTTGTCCTGAAACTTTTATTCTAGTTCCCATTGTAGCATGACAAATATTCTCCAAGGGTATGCTTTTCACTTTTCTCCTTGGTCTACTCTAGACACCAGTTCATTCACCCTTCACTGTCACATCTGAACACCTGATTCAACTTGTCAACTCATCATCAGGCTCTCAATGAGTTGAATCAGGTGTTTGTTTGTCTGTGGCTACAACAAAAGTGTGTGCTGTCGGGGGTAGTGGAGGACTGGAGTTGGTAACCACTGACACAGCTTCCCCTGGATTCACCTGGTCAGTCTATGAGCCCTTACTGATGTCACTTGTTAAATCCCCTTCAATCAGTGTAGCTGAAGGGGAGGAGACAGGGTAAAGAAGGATGTTTAAGCCTGGTCTATGTCATGGAAAGAGCAGGTCTAACATTCTGTACACTCAGTGTATATACACACCAGAGTGGAGGGGTGTGAGGAGGAGACACCTGAGCACCAGTTCTATAATGTTCAGGGAGCATTGAGTTTAGTAGATGTAATCTAACCAACTGACTGTACTAAACACATTCAGAACTGTGAACGATTGGTAAGGAGGCTAGCATTTAGAGATAAATATGGAGACAGACGAGACCGACAGAGACAGACAATCCCCCCACCCTCACCCTTAATTTCTCTCAGACAGAGTTGTTTCCCTCCAGCTCCACAAAGCAGTGATCCAGTCAGTGACTCCCCTCTGCAGTAAGTCTGTTAGTCTGGGAGAACATTCTGTTTTGATGTGGTTAGTCATTCCATTTCTATGTCTGACTGGCTGTAATTCTCTCTCATATGTTTTCCTTTGGCCTCCCAAACCCCTAGAAGACTGCATTTGACCGCCCTAGGGTTGCAACATTCCAGTCTTTCCCAGAAATCGCAGTTGGAGGACTCCCTCCCTGATTATTCCCTCCTGATTCCGGGAACTGGGATTCTCCAACATCAAACATTTCTGAAAAACCTGGGAATTTGGGGATTTTTTTATGGAATGGAGCAGATTGCCACCCTCTCCCGCTCCGGCCTTACCTCCTGAAAGAGCTGTGACATCTCACACACCAGACAGGAGTTGGACTGCATCTCACACTTGTGCCTGTCGGACAGGAAGAAGTCGCGCAGCAGGGGGGTGTGGGTGAGGGCCTGGACGATGCAGTTCATGAAGCACGTGTTGCCCAGGTTGATCAACCCTCGTAAACCTGACGGGGGGGTTAGAGAGAGAGAGAGGGGGAATGTGAAATAGTAGGCCCATCTTCAGGACAAACAATCAAGAGAAGCACAGCTCTAACATTCACATCTCCTGTAACAGAGAGGACATTACGCTCTAACATTCACATCTCCTGTAACAGAGCGGAGGACATTACGCTCTAACATTCACATCTCCTGTAACAGAGCGGAGGACATTACGCTCTAACATTCACATCTCCTGTAACAGAGAGGAGGACATTACGCTCTAACATTCACATCTCCTGTAACAGAGAGGACATTACGCTCTAACATTCACATCTCCTGTAACAGAGCGGAGGACATTACGCTCTAACATTCACATCTCCTGTAACAGAGAGGACATTACGCTCTAACATTCACATCTCCTGTAACAGAGAGGACATTACGCTCTAACATTCACATCTCCTGTAACAGAGAGGACATTACGCTCTAACATTCACATCTCCTGTAACAGAGAGGACATTACGCTCTAACATTCACATCTCCTGTAACAGAGAGGACATCACGCTCTAACATTCACATCTCCTGTAACAGAGAGGAGGACATTACGCTCTAACATTCACATCTCCTGTAACAGAGCGGAGGACATTACGCTCTAACATTCACATCTCCTGTAACAGAGCGGAGGACATTACGCTCTAACATTCACATCTCCTGTAACAGAGAGGACATTACGCTCTAACATTCACATCTCCTGTAACAGAGAGGAGGACATTACGCTCTAACATTCACATCTCCTGTAACAGAGAGGAGGACATTACGCTCTAACATTCACATCTCCTGTAACAGAGAGGAAATCACGCTCTAACAATCACATCTCCTTTAACAGAGAGGAGGACATTACACTCTAACATTCACATCTCCTTTAACAGAGAGGACATCACGCTCTAACATTCACATCTCCTGTAACAGAGGACATCACGCTCTAACAATCACATCTCCTGTAACAGAGAGGAGGACATTACACTCTAACATTCACATCTCCTGTAACAGAGAGGAGGACATTACGCTCTAACATTCACATCTCCTGTAACAGAGAGGACATTACGCTCTAACATTCACATCTCCTGTAACAGAGAGGAGGACATTACGCTCTAACATTCACATCTCCTGTAACAGAGAGGACATCACGCTCTAACATCCACATCTCCTGTAACAGAGAGGAGGACATTACACTCTAACATTCACTTTTATTTACTTTATTTGACAGGGACAAAGACAAATAATAAACAGTTCTGTAAATGTGCTAAATGACGCCATGGTTTGGGCTAGCGTAATCCAGCCATGGTTTGGGCTAGCGTAATTCAGCCATGGATTGGGCTAGCGTAATCTAGCCATGGTTTGGGCTAGCATAATCCAGCCATGGATTGGGCTAGCGTAATCCAGCCATGGTTTGGGCTAGCGTAATCCAGCCATGGATTGGGCTAGCGTAATCTAGCCATGGTTTGGGCTAGCATAATCCAGCCATGGATTGGGCTAGCGTAATCCAGCCATGGTTTGGGCTAGCATAATCCAGCCATGGTTTGGGCTAGCGTAATCTAGCCATGGTTTGGCCAGTGCAGATAAAAGCTGTGGTCCACCACAAAGGCCTGTGTGAACAGATCAGGTGAGGCCCAGTGTGGAGCCTGGGACTGGTCCAGCCTGTTGGCCCAGAATTAGAGCTCTCGGCAGGGGGTTAAACTCTCCAGACTCGACCCACTCCACACACCAAACACCCGAGACAGCTGGTAGGCCTCTCTACGAGTGTTTCATTACAGCGAGAGGGAGGAAGAGAACAACGTAGGAAGACTGAATGAACTCTAGAAAATCAAGCGAGATAACTGCAGAGATGAAAAGAGATTGAGAGAAGAGGAAGAATGAAACACAGAGGCCTAAGTATGTTTGAATCTACAAAGAGTTTGAGAAACAGAGCGTCTGAGAGAAAGAGACCATCCTTGTTGTGTGAACTTGTCATTGAAAAAGGAACAGCACACTCTCTCTCTCCCTCTCTGGGCTTCTGCCTGCTGCCCTGTGGTGTTCATTACTCCTTTCTAGCCCAACATAAACACATAAGTAACCCTGGACTACACAGACAACACCACAGACACCTGGACTACACAGACAACTACACAGACAACACCACAGACACCTGGACTATACAGACAACACCACAGACACCTGGACTACACAGACAACACCACAGACACCTGGACTACACAGACAACTACACAGACAACACCACAGACACCTGGACTATACAGACAACACCACAGACACCTGGACAACACACACGTCTGGGTGATGAAATCGACCCTGCTACCATACTAGCACATCATAAGGATATGCGGAGAGCGGACCAGCCTATATCTCACCGATGGTGCAGTTTGTAGTGATTTTCCTTCGCTTTGGATTGTGCCGTAGTAACTCCAGCTCTCGCTTCGTAGGCTCCCACGTCGAGTATTTCTCCCCTACACCTGGTCACAAAGACAGAGACATCGTTGAGACATTGACGAAACCATCAATATTTTCAACCTGATCCTTGATAAAGATGGCCTGGTCACAGATCTGTCTGTGCTGTCCTGCCAACTCCTATGGTAATTGTCACACCGGTGACCATAAGAGTTGGCAAATAGATCTGGAACCAGGCTATGATGGAAGTCTATTGCAGGGATCATTAACTAGATTTGGCCCGTGGGACAATTATTTCTTGAGCGAATGGTTGGGGGCCAGAACATAATGACAAAAATAATGGAGACTGCAGACTGACCGCAAGAAGCCCAAACAGATATATTTGACTAAAACATTAATTTCAAACCTTGAACATTTGTATACGATCATGTGTCTATTTCAAACCTGAACCGAAGGAAAGTCCAGTGTCACGCCTCAGCTATATGTCAGGGCTTCATTCCAGGGCCAGATGTTCTACTCATATTGTATATTAACCATACTGCTTCCTTAGTGAACAACTGGGAGCTACACTTTTATGCTGATGACACTGTGCCAGTATTTACACTGCAGTCATTTACACGGAACCCAAACCCGGCTGTGCGCGTGCGCCATCGTGCATAAATTGATTTTGCCCCCCCAAACCAAACGCGATCACAACACGCAGGTTAAAATATCAAAACAAACTCTGAACCAATGACATTAATTAGGGGACAGGTCGAAAAGCATTAAACATGTATGGCAATTTAGCTAGTTAGAGATAAAACAGACACAGAAAAGTAGCGTTGCCTGAGCTGCTGGAGCCCAGCAACACTGTACCTTGCAATTTCCAGGCTTTCCTCTGTTCTTCTTTGGCAATCTGTTCCATCTCTTTGTCGTATATGTAGTCTTGACACACAAAACAATATATTCCACCATATAATAAGTCTATTGCTGGAAGGGAGAGAGCGAGAGAGAAAGAAGGAATACAAAAGCATTAGAACTAGATATTTCCTGCAGAACAACAGCTTGTGTTTATTGCACGTCTAACTTCGTTATTGATGTGGCCAGCGTGAAGACAAGCACTTTCTGTGTTCCACTCCTCTATTGATTTGAGCCTTGTGTCGTTCCATGTCAATGCTACTGGCATTGGAGAATTAGAGAACTATCACGTAGGGAAGGTGTGTGTGTGTGTGTGTGTGTGTGTGTGTGTGTGTGTGTGTGTGTGTGTGTGTGTGTGTGACAGAGTATGTTTTTTGTGTGTGTGTGTGTGTGGCAATGTCCATCACATCTACCTCCCCTGCTCTTTCCACTGTTCTCCAACACCATGGTAACAATACCTGGGTTCTTCTGTTGCCGTGACAACCTATTTATTCATAGGTTGCACTTCCGTCACTCGGTCGCGTCATGCCACTGTTATGAACGTTCTCAAGCCGCTCTCTGCCGGCAGGCGCCATAGTGGTGCCATAAAGTGGTGATAGCGTCCGTTCAGAAAGACTGGGGTTAACCACTATTTCATCTAAATTACACTATTGTGCCTGGAAATAAGATGACATTGCTAAAGTAGTCAAATATTTAGTAGGAAACTACTTTGCCGGCATTATCATGTGGTCAAATTTACTTTAACCAGATGGCAACGTTGTCATTAGGGGCGGCATGTAGCCTAGTGGTTAGAGTGTTGGGCCAGTAACCGAAAGGTTGATGGATCGAATCTCCAAGCTGACAAGGTAAGTGGGTTAACAAGTGGGTTAACTGCCCCTGAACAAGGCAGTTAACCCACTGTTCGCCGGTAGGCCGTCATTGTAAATAAGAATTTGTTCTTAACTGACTTGCCTAGTTAAATAAAGGTTTAATAAGAATAAATAAAATAAGCTAGAAAAGTGTGTCAAAAATAACTAGCAATGATAACATTAGCTAGCTAAAATCCGGTGGCCTCCCCTCAATCTTAGCTAGCTAACGTGATACTGCATCTAAATTCAATCTGGCAACATCAAAATGATGACAAAAAGGTTATTTTACTGATTATTTGCCTCCTATTGAATGTCATAGTATTTCCAAGCCACTGTAATGCACTTTTGATGAAATCGTCATCAGCGCATTGAGAAGAATGCTACGCCGGGCATCAGTCCAAAACAAACGTTCAAAACAATATTGTGACGAAACATGCAACTCATGGACAGCCAAATAGAACCCCTTGCACATGTGGATATTAAAAGGTTTGTCTCGTAACTAGGAGGATCCAGGAGAGTGAAAAGGGACAATTGATGGATAGGCCTCAACATTTATACAGAAAATGTAAATGGGGCGTTATGTGTGTGTGTGTGTCCATAAGATGAGAGAGGAGCTAGCTAGAAGAAGCTCATCATCTCTGTGTCCAATGGCAACAGGCATGCACTGAGAAAGGCCTTGACTGATGTGGTAACCATGGAACCTGAGAAAAGGAGAGAGAGTTCTGTGTACAACACCACAGAGGAAGTTAAATATAAATCTGGCAGACACACAGAGGAGGAGGATGATGAAGGAAGTGAAGGAATCCAGAGGAACAGCTGGGAGTCAGGGGTTCATTTGATTAATGGTACAATGCACAGTGAGTGTGCTACTGTGGAAAGCCCCGACCTAATTAACACTGTGGTGGTAGTCTGGGGGGCGTGGTGACAGGAGCCGACCGACACGGCTCAGTGTATTTGTGTGTGTGTGTCGGTGTGTGTCAGAGTGTTGGTGTCTAGAACAAAACCTTACTGTGACACCTCCCTGAACGACAGACACGGCTCAGTGTGTGTGTGTCAGAGTGTGTGTGTGTCAGAGTGTGTGTGTGTCAGAGTGTGTGTGTGTATAGATCAAAACCTTACTGTGACACCCCCCTGAACGACAGACACGGCTCAGTGTGTGTGTGTCAGAGTGTGTGTGTGTCAGAGTGTGTGTGTGTATAGATCAAAACCTTACTGTGACACCCCACTGAACGACAGACACGGCTCAGTGTGTGTGGGGGGGGGGGGTGTCAGCGTGTGTGTATAGATCAAAACCTTACTGTGACACCGCCCCCTCAGAAGGACCTTCTAACCTCTATCACCCCCTAACAGATTACCCTAGCATTACCACCCTCTCATTCATCTGTCACCATTCTCCTCAGACAATATCACAACCACAGCAATTACCTCCTTTTACTTATTAGTACTGTATATAGACCCATAATTACCATAGAAATATAATAAAATGGAAATTCCAATGGATCTGTGATATTTCTACGCCAGCGTCACAAACGGCACCACGTTCCCTTCAGTGCACTACTTCTTACCAGAGCCCTGTGGACCCCGGTCAAACGTAGTGCACTACTTCTTACCAGAGCCCTGTGGACCCCGGTCAAACGTAGTGCACTACTTCTTACCAGAGCCCTGTGGACCCCGGTCAAACGTAGTGCACTACTTCTTACCAGAGCCCTGTGGACCCCGGTCAAACGTAGTGCACTACTTCTTACCAGAGCCCTGTGGACCCCGGTCAAACGTAGTGCACTAA